>NW_016107475.1:4193596-4202739 GCF_001604975.1 Cebus imitator | reverse complement strand
TTTTTGACTTACCTGTTTTCATTCCTGGAAGGAAGACAGGCTATCTAAATGTTTAAACTGTGATCACTATTAATGGTGGGTTCCACATGTTTACCAACACCATGTAAATTTGCTTAACTGCTGCTGAGACTTATTTGCCTTGGATTTGTGGAGAATAGTGCCTGCACTTTATTATGTGAAGTAATTACACAGCGAAATACAGAATTGCTGCTTCCATGGAATTTAAATAATAAAACAGATAAAATATTATAACTTTCATGTTCCTGATCAATGGCAACAACCACTCTTCAGTTAAAATTTAGTCTAGAAGTTGAATTCTCATACACTGTAGATGCTCATAGTCTTACTCTGTAATTCAGGATGTGGAAAATCCAGAAACAACAATGAGACATTGTCATATAGCCAGGCTGTTCCTATCAAAATAGATTCTAAAACTCAAATTGTAATTGCTTAAATCATGTATTATCAGAAGAGAGAAATACTTCTTTGGTTATTGTTCTACTTTCAGAAATTGTAATATATTTTTTAATGTAAGTAAAATAGGTGCTTTGTCTCAAGCTAACAAAAATCAGAACACTATGTTACAGAAGAAAATAGCATGGAATACCTGGAGAAAAGCAGCCAAGCACGGGCAATAAAAAGACACATACAGGCTGCGCTAGTGCAGAACCAATCTAACAGTTTGCTGTTAGCAAGGTATTGGAAATCAATAGCAGAAGCACATTATGTATTATTTACAGTCATTTTGTATAACTATGCTTAGCTACTTGATGAAATGTGTATATATGTTTACCTTCAATTTTGACCCTTGTCCTCTGCCACAGAACCCTATGTTTAAGTGCCAAATTAACATCTCTGCTTAAACGCCCAATATGTCTCTCACACAGAACGGTTTCAAACAAAACTTGTAATTTTCCTGGTTATAAAAACCTACTTTCACTGCACCTAAAACCAAGGTAGTAATGTCAAGTGTATGTAATGGCAAACCCCTGAACAATCTCTTTTCTCCTTTTGACCCTGGTGCCTTCCAACTTGCTAAAGTTATTCTTGAATCCATCATTATCTGAAACGCTTTTATTTAGTTACATAACGGTTATATAACATATACTTCCTTATGAGTCTTGTTTTCTATAATATATCCTGCTTACTTCACTGTAGCCTTTTTTCTTGCAATGTATTTTGATTGTTTGGATGAAGAGTTTTCATTTGTAATGATAACAGAAGTTATTGCAATAACAGTGCTGACATTCAAACAAAGAAGAAAAGAAAATCACACTGAAGTATGACACAATGTAGGTTTACTATGGCTTTACCTGTCTTCAAGAATACGGCTAACAAAACAGAGGATCAGAATATGCAGTTGATTAAGCACTGGTAGAGTCCTTTGTTCACTGACAATTGCAACAAAGATTGGCCAACACATATAAGAGTGGTAAATGAGAAATAGCAAGAGAATTCAATAGATTGGAAGATAACTGAAGAGAAAGGAGGACCATATCTTTATCAGTCTGATAGGTGAATAAATCACACTACTTATTTGAAAGGAAGAAAAACATTGTATAATACAAATGTATTGTAAAGGAAATTGTGACAGTAAGATTAAAAAGTCAACCCTAAGGTATCCTGGAGGTCATACTGCTGGTGAAACTTCCATCTCTAGGGTTTAGGACAAAAACAGAAGAAGCTTAAATTATTAAAGAAACGGCCTTTGGAAGTTGGCTTTAACTTCTTAGAGAGAGGCACTGTTTATCAGGAGCTGTTGTACTGATCAGGAAGTAGGGGTCCTTTGGTACTGAAACATCATCTCAAAAAAAGAACACTGAATCGGGTTCTGCAAGTGGTTAAAAAAAAAAAAAAAATTGAAACCTGTAGTCTCTTGCCACTATGGGAAAGACATGCTTCTTCTGGAGTGATGTGTGGCAGGTGTGGCACTCATAGAAAGCACGGACAGAGCCGGGCACGGTGGCTCAAGCCTGTAATCCCAGCACTTTGGGAAGCCGAGGCGGGTGGATCACGAGGTCAGGAGATCGAGACCATCCTGGTCAACATGGTGAAACCCCGTCTCTACTAAAAATACAAAAAATCAGCTGGGCATGGTGGCGCGTGCCTGTAATCCCAGCTACTCAGGAGGCTGAGGCAGGAGAATTGCCTGAACCCAGGAGGCGGAGGTTGCGGTGAGCCGAGATCGCGCCATTGCACTCCAGCCTGGGTAACAAGAGCAAAACTCCGTCTCAAAAAAAAAAAAAAAAAAAGAAAGCACGGACAGAAATAGAGCCAATCGGGGGTCAACAGGAGGGGGCAGGTCCTTTTCTTGAATCTCCATCTTTGCAGCTTCATTGGCTTCACCTCATGGCAAAGCCTAACAGAGCAGCTGGCAAGGGAGAAAAGTTGACTGCAGAGGACCAGTCCCAGAATCATAAAACAGGGTATAGAAGGGTGGATTTGAAGCAGGAAACAATAAATTAATAACTAGTGCAGCATCTATAAAGGAACCCTACATGATTCTAGTTCATTTGAAGCTCCCATTTTTGCTTCTCATATCCATTTCATACTAAATGTATATGTAACCACACAAATGACTTTTATGACTTGTATAGTTCATGCCACATGAACCCATTACTCTTCGAAGAAGAGAAAAAGTTAAAAACAAATAACATGACGTACAGCACTGGACAAATATTATAGAAAGGTAAAGGACTGGAGATAATATATTGCAAAAGGCTTAATTCTTCACAGTTATAGATCCTAATAAGGTAAGATAGCACATTAAGGTATTTTTCAGGCCCGTTTTTTTCCCCATTTGATGCAATGGGATGCAATTTGAAAGCAATTTGGACAATGTTTATTATTTTTATATTTGGGCAAAGTTTATTTATTTCTTTTGTGCTTTATGTAATTTTCAGATTTTCTACACCAAACAACTATGTATTACTTTTATAAATAGAAAAAAAAAAAACGCGCAAGAAAGAAGAGAGCTGTACGATCAGTAACAGTGGAAAATATTTAAAATGAATATAAAAATGTTGCTATTTATAATATTTTGAGACCATATAAATAAAAAAAACTCAACATAAAAATGTGCAGAAAACATTAAGCAAGTTACAGAACACAAATGGCTAATAGAAAAACTGATTCAATCTCATGAGTAATCAAGGAAGTAAAAACACAATAAGAGGATGTACTGGTGCTCATCCTTCCATTCATTTTTATTGGACCTACACATTTTATAACAAGTCCTGGGTGTTCTTCTAATAATGATAGCAGCAGAAGATGGGCAAATTCCTAGACAGACAGGGTCAAGTCCCTGGTACAACCCAACCTTCAATCCAAAGACAGCTTAAAGCCTGAAAACTGAGCTAAGAGTTCCAGGTAGTGTCCACAATGGGAGTGAGAACTTCCTCAATGCCTTTTAGACAATCAAATGGTGCTTTTTCTAGGCCCACCCATGGACCAAATCAGCATACAGTCCCCCATTCCCAGCCCATAAAAACCTGAATTCAGCCACATCTTAGGGTACTGGCTTTCAAGCCCCCTCTCACATAGAGGGCTCCCTACTTCAGGTCGTCTCTCATTGTCAAGAGCTTTTCTGTTACTCAGTGAAAATCTTTGTCTTTTTCTCTCTCTGGTGTCTGTGTAACCTCATTCTTCTTGGTCATGGGACAAGAACCTGGAACCTGCCAGATGGCAGATGCAAAAAGAAATGTTAACACTGTAATCCTCCCTCCCACTCCCTGAGCAACAGGAGAGAAAACGCTTCTGGGAGCCACACACTGCCATTCACAAGACTACAGGAGTGAAGAGCTGTGACCCTTCTGTGGGCACAGATCTTAGGACTTCCAGAGCCAGGGCTATAACATACCCCTGTTCGCCAAGTTGCAGGTGGCAGGCATGAACAAGTTGTAACACTGACTAGCTTAACCTGAGCTGTAACATGCCCCCCATTTGCCACGATGAGGGTGGTGGGAATGAGAGGGAGCTGAGACCTTTTTGGGGGACTCAAACCTTGGGTATCCCCAGGCAAGAGCCATAACACCGTTTGGGGCTCCATAGTTGCTGGCATCTGTTTTTGAACACCACCATATTCCCCATATCTAAACGCCAGCACCAAAGGTGAAAACCACCCACAGCATGCCTGGCTCAGCCAGGGACTGAGTGTGGAGTCTGTGCACTTTGCAGGGTCTGGCTGGTTGCCAGACCTGGGCATAGCCCACTGAGCTGAGTAGGTGGAGCGAGCCCAGTGGTGAGGTCAGAACTAAGCAAAGCCCTGGCAGAAGTGCCATAGCCACAATTTCTGGCCAGTGAAGCAGCACCAAAAGGATCCTGTGTAAATAATATATGTGTCTATGTATGTATATGTGTGCATATATATGCATGGTATCTACATATATATGTCTCTTTGTATCTCTGCATATATATATATATATATATATATATATATATTCTACACATACATATCTATTCTTGTATAATGCAGAATATATATATATATTTATAAATATATATATATATATTTTAAATATATATACTGAGAAAATTTTAAACAAAGCTATTTCTTTTAAAGTTTCCTTTTCCCTGACACTTTGACCCTTTAGATTTAAGTTCTTGGTAGCTCTGAACTAAAGTTTTAACTGCCAAACCTAGTAAATCACCTTTATAAAAATTATTTTGTCTTTTAAGTTTTTGTTACTGGCTAAATGTAGAACTTTCTCATTCAATTTAAGGTCATGGCCAGGATATAATTTATTATGTATTTAATTAAATTATCCTTAGTCACAACTCTTAAATGATCTTAATCATTTTATTAAGGATGTTAATTATTGCAATATGTAACCATATATTAACATTTTGAACTATTATTTTCCAATTTCGTACAGAAAATACTTAATTAATGAGTTAACCTAAACCATATGAAAAATTCTGATGTTTTCTATAATAGCATCATTATAATTCAGTTTATAGCTACAGGGTGTTTAGAGCCTGAATATCTGGGATAGAATTCTAGGTTTTTTATTTATTTGCTATGCAATTTAAAATAAAAATATTTTAATATTATGGAGACTCAGTTTTCTCATTTGTGAAATAATGCTGCTATTATAATTAATAATAATGTTTCCACGAAAAACTTGTCATAAATATTAAATGAGTAATATAAGTGCATTATACGGCATTGCTTAACACAAAGCAATCACTCCATGAATACTAGGTTTTATTATTGAACTGTAATTTGTATATTAATTGGTAAAAATAATTATATATGGTTTCAAATCACTGTCTTCTTAAGTTTTATTAAACCGAAAATCTCAGATAAGTAATGGTCTGTCGGTAATTACATTTTCTTCCTACCACTCAGATCTTTAGTCTGAATTTTTATTTTTCCTTCTTAAAGCTACTGCTTTGAAGGCCACCTGCCACCCCCTCATCCAGATGTGATAAACTGCCATCTACACTCATCTCCTTGCACATAGATTGATGATTTTCTTCCACGGTTTTCACTTTGCATTCAGCTTCTCCACTACACTTCCATGATACATGTTGAGATAAGGGCCTATCTCCATACTATTTCTCTTAGGTAAATTGACAAGTAGAGAGGGACAGAGTGGATCACCAGGGACAAAACCTTCTCTTCTGAGATTAACTCATTGACAGAAAATGCTTTTGTGACAGTGTCCCTGGAATAAATGGTTCCTTTTTCAGATACCTCAAATCTGAATGTACTATCTTGAAATGAGTGTATCGCAGATCTGAAGTATCATCTTCTTTATCTAACTTATCAAACAGTTTTGCATTTTCTTAATTGGTCTGTCCTTAAGCAGTGTGAGGAAAGTGGCTTCTGGAAGGGTCTTTGAGATAAGAACAGTGTTAAGTTTTCTTTGACAGTCTGGTTAGAATTATTTTCAATATCATTTCAAGTCCTTATTTTACTTTCCCATGAAAGCATGTTATTCTAATGTTTTGCTATGCAGTATATGACATTGTTGACTTATTTAGTGCCTTGCATTGCTTTGGATCACACTTGTCTTGAAAGAACAATTTTGTGTAAATATAGCAGCCCATTCTATAAAATTATAACTTCAATCTAAATATAATTCACTCCAAGAATACAACTTTAGAATTACAAAATTATTTTAAAAGTTAGTGAGTGTTCTCTTCACTGAACAATCTTTAAACATATAGTAGATTCAATATCCAAATGTAGTAGTCTACATTTAAAATATGATCCAATACAATAGAACACCACAGGGCTGGTCAAGCTTATATGTTTATGTTGTTACCCATTCTTCTGTTTTGTTTTGATTTTCTCATGGCACTTACATTTTGATTTATATCACTTGCTCTCAGACTGTTCAATTTTAGTAGTTCACGTAGGGAAGACCCCATACCCTAAACTGTTCTAGGCTATTTAACTTGATATTTATCGCTACCACACCCTAGTCTCAAATTTCCACCAACTGATTTCAGTATACCCTACTTATGTTTGCTTCATTTCATGAGGGCTGGGTATTAGGTTGAAACAAATCAATGAAAAATCCACACACCTGGTTTGATTCCTAACACTTTTTGCCACGAAAATATCTTTACTCATAGATATTGTTTTAATGGTTACAAGTGGGCAAGTTCGAAAAACCTATCAGCCTAATATATGTAATATGTAAATAAAAGTAAGAAGATGCATATGATATTATGTTTACAGTAATTAAAATGGACACAGTTGAGCAAACAGTAACTCTTTGAAACAAACCATGGTAGTCATGGTAACTGGAAGAAGTATGGACCTATGTATTTGATAGATTTGACTATTTGACAAATTTGCGATTGTACAATAGTATTGTTTCTACATTACAATATCCTTGCTCTGTAAGCTTTTTCTACTATAAATTTTTATTTTTATTTTTATTTATTTATTTATTTTTGAGACGGAGTTTCGCTTTTGTTACCCAGGCTGGAGTGCAATGGCACGATCTCGGCTCACTGCAACCTCCACCTCCTGGGTTCAAGCAATGCTCCTGCCTCAGCCTCCCGAGTAGCTGGGACTACAGGCACGTGCCACCATGCCCAGCTAATTTTTGTATTTTTAGTAGAGACGGGGTTTCACCTTGTTGACCAGGATGGTCTCGATCTCTTGACCTCGTGATCCACCTGCCTCAGCCTCCCAAAGTGCTGGGATTATAGGCTTGAGCCACCGTGCCTGGCCAAATTTTTAAATCTCTACTCTTAACTAGCTGGCCTTTCAGATTTGTTTGGAAGCCTCATTAGATTTCACAATATAAATAAATTTCTGCTGGCATTTATTCTATAAACCAAAGTAGATAATGACACTATTGCCATGTGAGAAAGTCCTTTATTTTCACACTTATTTATATTTTTTGACATATTTTTTTCTTCCATAAAATTTTTTTTTAACTCTTCATTTAAAAAAAATTGTGGGTACATAGTAGGTGTATATATTTATGGAGTACTTAAAATGTTTTGTTACAAATAGTATTTCCTGTTTTTGTCTTTGTGATTTCAGATGGGAAGCTCATATTTAAAGACTGGAATTCAATCCACAGTATTAAACCCCTTCATCATGTCTCCTCTTGCACCTCAGTAATACATCACTTTTTCATTACAGATTTTGAAATGCTCCCGATGCAGAATTTTTTTCTCTACCCCTTCACTGGACCTTCAACAGGGGCCGTTTACTGGGTCCCGCTGCACTTACCCTCTTGCAGGAGGGAGCATGTGAGCAAGTGAGAGCAGAATCCTGCTGGTTGCTTTGGGTGCCTTCAGAAGCAGGCTTCAGGTGGGCCCCACAGCCACATAAAGCGTGGGCAAATCAGTGCGGGACCCAGACAGCTGTTTCGGGCACTGACAGAAGCAGGCTTAATATAGGTCCCATAGAGGTGCCTAGGTGGGGTGCCTGTGACCCCCCGAAGCCCCAGAGAGCATGTTACAATGCTCTTTTAGCTCTGCTGTCCACAGACAGAAGTGTATTAGCAGCTTAGTGGGCCCCTTGCCTCATTGTGTGGGACAGCTGCCCTCCATCGGTAAGACCAAAGGGCCAGTGTGACAGCCTTTTTGGGTATCCACAGTTAAAGGGTCTCGGGCTCTTGTCTGGCATCCAAGAAGAATAAGGTAGCATAAACACTTGAAGGATGGTGGGGATGGGGAATTAGTGATGGAAGTGGCCCTCAGCAGAGAGGGAATCAGCATAGGCAGGTCATTTTCCCTGAAGTCCGGCAGTTGCTGGCCGGCTCGTCTATGAAGTTAAGCCGTCCCTCCTCCGAACTCCAGCCATCCCTCTGAAATGCAGGCATTTGCCTCCAATCAAGCTGCTTCTCTCTCTCTAACTGAGTCTGGGTTTCTTACAGGCACAGAATGGAGGCAGGTGGGCTGTAGATAGTTTTGGGAAAGGCAACATTCAATTGGTAAAAAGATATTATTCAGAAAGAAACAGGAGAGAGCAGGCAAACGGACTGAAGTTTTCACTTCAGGCCACAGGTTTCAGGCTTTTCAGCTCAAAGGTGGGGTTTGCCACCAACCAGGCCCTGTCTGCCTAGAATGTCTCTGTGTCTTGTTTGTATCACTCCCACAGCACTACGTGAATTTACATATGTGACATAAAATACACCTTGTCACACAATCTCAGAACACACTTTGTGAAATTTATACCATCTTGTCTCAGTATACACTGCTTATATATTGTATATTTTTTGTTTTTGTGAAATTTCCTTCTGTTAATTTACATGGGGGATGAAAGCAGACAATGGGAAACTATATTAGTTTAATAGAGAATGAGTTCTCATAAATTTCCAATCTCAGCAAAAAGGAAACATAAAATCACCAATTGGGAAAACAGGAAGTTAAGTAACAATATCACCTTTATAGATTTCCTTTCCTTCTCTCCCTAACCTTTTTTGTTTGCTTGTTCTCTATAAGTTTTTTCTATTCTTTAAACCTTAAGATAACTGGATTTTGTTAGTAGTTTTAGAATATCTCAATCTTTGTATTCTGTTGTAACTTGTAACCCATTTCTATTTAAGAGGAATTTGATATATGTAATACTTAAAATCATTTTCTTACTCTCTCATCTCTATTTTTCCCATCCTTCTTATGCCATTTATTCTTTCTTTCTTTTTGCTCTTTTGTTTATTCATTATTTG
>NW_016107475.1:4188085-4193586 GCF_001604975.1 Cebus imitator | reverse complement strand
TTTTTTGGCTTGGTAACCATATAGTCTTGTCTTATTCATTAAATGATTCACCAAAAATTAAAACATCCATATTTACCTCATTAAAATCTAACATAACTTGAATTTATAGGCATTTACTGTCCTCTTGATTTTATAATAATGTTCTCATGAATTTTAATTCAATGTCTACTTTAAACCCAAAATACTGTGTTTCATTTTAACATAGTCAATTTATTTACATTTACCCATAATTCAGCCTTTCCATAGCTGATCATAACTTCCTGTACCACCAATATTTCATCTGATATTTTTTTTCTTTCACCTGAAGAGCAAACTTCATTGTGTTCTTTAATCTGTTTTATAGGTGAAAAAGTCTCTTTTTGCCTAAAAATATTTTTTTCCATTTTCATTTTTGAGGAAAAATTTTGTTGCATAGAGAATTGTTAAGTTAGAATTAATTTATATTATTTAAGTGATTTTCATTGCCTGATTAAGAAGTGATATTTCACATTACCTTTTATCATTTTGAAGGTAATTTTTCATCTGCTGTTGCAGGTATCTTGTTTTTAAATTTGAATTTTAAATTTTACTTTCAGTATAGATGCTTACATATAAAATTCTGCTTTTGTTTAGGGGTTATAAGGGTTTCTTGAACCTGTTGCCTATTATCTGTTTCTAACTTTAGATGTTTATCAACCATTGGTTATTCAAATATTGCTTTTTATCTCCACTCTTCTTTTCTCTACTTTATATACCAAAGATATACGAACTAGGTTACCAGGAATTCTGCATTGGAATGGATTCTTTAATGTAGGAAATTAACAGATCAGGGGCTCTGGACCAGCAATCTTGGTTCTTGTGATAGTAAGCCAAGAATTGCAGACTAACACCAAACTCTAAGCTCAAAGCAAAATTTACTGAAGCACAGTAATACACTGTCAGAGGGAGAGAAGGCTGATTTCTACTAAATGAAATCAGCATCCCTTTACAGAGCTGTAGGTGCATTTATGCAGTTTGTGGGGAGGAGTTGAGGTTTAGGCTCTATCTGAGTGACAGGGTGATGTTGATTGCCAATTTATGGTTATATAACTAAAGCTAAAATGCACATGTTTTTACTCGCAATTCATTAAGAAAAGCCCTCTTTGGGGCAAAACCACATGTCAATTTTATTGTAATGATGATATAATAAGCTTATGCTTAACTCGAAGATACAGTTTTATTTTACTGGGCATGTTTGATTTTAGGAAATCTCCACCTGTGCCCTAGTTTCTTCTTCTACAGGATGTTGCTGGCCACCGACTTTACCAAAAACTCCTTCCATAAGGGTGGAGATATGAGGGTCTTGGGGATGAGCTTCGGCAGGCTAGGGCCTGTCTTAATGACACCTTTTCTGTTCTCCTTTCTCCTCCCCTCCCAGCTGCTAATGGCCACCTAACTACCTAACAACTATATCTGTTTTTCCTACTATCTTTTGTATTGTATTTCTTTCTTCATCTGATTCACTCTGGATATTTTCTTCTAACATACATTTCAGACTACTCATTCTCTCTTAACCTGTTCAATCTACCATTAACTCATTATTCCAAATTTTAATTTATTCGCTGAATTTTAACTTTGAAATACCCATTTGTTTACGTATATAGTTTTCAGTTTTCTTGTGAAATTTTGACTATGATATTTCACCTCAAGTGTTATAAGCTTATTAAAATCTGTGCCTGATGATGCCATTACATTAATATCCTTTGGCCTGGCTGTATTGTCTATTGCTACTTGTTTTGTAATTATGTTATTTTATTCTCGGTCATGGCTAATTAGTTTTGTTGAGTTCTGAATTTAAGTGTGATAAGTTTCATGTATTTAAGATGATGTGTGCTTCAGTTCTTTAACATGTTATCTTTACACCATGAAGACTGCTGTTTAGATCCTCAACTTCCCAAAAATCTCTTCCGTGCAGTCAGCAGCAAGCATGCAGAAGCTCTGAATACTGGCCTCACCTCTAAGCTTTCTGGAGCTTTTTAGGTTGTTTCATTACCAATTCTTGTCTCTCCTGCATTATGTTTAGAAGTTTTTAATTTCAAATAAATGTAAAAAAATAGATTTAATGTTAATGTAACCTTGATTTATAAAAAATTACTTATATAACTCCAGGTATTTTAGAATTCAGTATAGATATTAAGACTTTAGAGTCCATAGAATTTTATGAACAACTATTTCTTTATTGTATTTCTATTTACATATAACATTTAGTGCATAATTGAAGCAGAGTTGTACTGGAGAGAGCAAAAAGTATCAAAACAAATAAAAATGAGTCTGTATTTGTGGTTTAGATTGCTTGAAAATGGGAAATTTAATAGTGATATTAACTTCTCATTCTTTTATGGTATTTCAGTTTTTTGTTTGATTAGGGATGAGAATAAATTTATGTATTTGTTAAAACCTATCAGAGATATACTGTGGCCTTCATGAGGCTGCTAGGACAACTGTGTCTGTTGACACAGTTTTAATATTTTGCTCCTTGTGAAACTTACTAAAGATTTTTGCTTCTTGTGAAACTTACTAAAAACAAAAGGGATAAATATCTGATTTAAAATGTAAAAACCTCTCAAATATAACGGCCTATGTTAATTTAAATTTTATTTTTGACCTTAACAATTATAAACACTTATCAAATTATTTTTCCAGATTTTATAAATTTAGAAGACATTAAAATAAAATTAAGATAATTTGAAAGGAAATATAACATAGGTAACATCAAGTAACTAAAATATAAAATAAATAAAATAGATTGAGGCTATTTGGAAAGCGGACAAATTAATTGAAATTCCGCTTCCTTTAATGAAATGTAAATGATTATTAAGTTCACTATACCCCAAATTTTAAAGAATATTGTCTCTGCTGTGTATTTAATATTAGTGGGTCTCATTGTAAGCTGTTGCCCATTCCAACGTGATAGCAATGCCAATTTGTAAGCATAAATAAATTAGAGCCAATCATGAGAAAAATAATATAATGAATGTGACATAAAGACTGAGATGAAGCTTACTGATCACATCATTTAGCAGTAGCTAATGAGGAGGCCTTCATGTCAATTTATCCCCCAAATTATATAATTCAGCTGAAGGATCCTAAGCAAATCCAAAGCTTTAATGATTATCTGAAGAAGAACATAGGCATGTCAAAATGCTTAACATGTCTTAGGAACAGTTTGAGAAAGAAAAGTGACCGTAGAGTTGTAAATGTTGGTGACAAAACAGTATCATGTAAAGCTAGTTTGAGAGCTTAAAGGAAATCTGGAATAATGTGAATTCAATTATCTTTTTGTTCCATAATTATGAATCTCTGTAGGTGATTTTTGGCATATATATAGCATTTATAAGATTATACTAATTAAAAATCTTGGCTACACAATGTTATTTAGTAGTTGTTGTAAATATTCTGCCAAGCTTAGTAACTATGAGATATTCTTAAACATTTTCAGGAGAAAAATTATATATTCTCTCCTGTCACTTGATACATCAAGTTCAAAAGCATGTTTATTTATATGTGGCTTTAAAGTTGTAAACCAAGTACATATTTAAAGAAAAGTTTTTCACCCATATTACAGAAAAACATTATGTTTTTATTTTGTTATTAATTGCTAATGATTGAGAAATTGGTATTGCAATATATACTCTGAATTAGCATAAGCACAGAAATAATTTTTATAAGAGGCCATGGGAGTAAGTTCACATTTGATTACACTTACACTAATTATATCCATGGAATTCATATTTTACACTTTTGAAAAATAAACAAGTAGGAGTAAACAGTTAAGCTTTTAGATCTTAGAATATTCAATGTACCTTTCGCATCTCTATTTTAGAAATAATGATCTGTTATAGGTAGATAGATAGGGATGAGTGGGGCAGGAGGGAGTTCTCCTCCAACCCACTAGAAATGTCGGGTTATGGTTCAGAAATTACCGTAATTTGGCAGCCACAGAGAGGCAAGCTCCTGATGATCCACACCTGTATAATGTTAAAAGTGTTAATTGAATGCAGACCTCAAGGAGAAGCAGCTTCCTGGGCATGCGTGTTAAGAGACAAAATGGTGAAATATGACATTCCAGGGTCACACACCACTGGAAAAGGGAAAAAAGCCTGAATGGACATACATATAACTCCCTAAATACACTGTCCTTCTCATTTTCCAAGGATAAGGAAGGCACCTGTGTATAGAAAGCCTCATAAGGGAAGAATCATGGGAAAGAGGTGAACCTATGAAGTCCTAGGATCAAGGCCCTCCTTTCTCTCTTCGACCTTCAGGCAACCACTTGGATCTCTTCCAAGCATTCTTTCCTTTTTTTTTCTATTCTAAAGCCTTTTTAATAAACTTCCATTCCTGCTATGAAACTTGCCTTGCTCTCTTTTTCTGCTTTATGCCCCTCAGTTGAATTCTTTCATCTGAGGAAGCAAGGACAAAAGTTGCTATGGATTTGGTAGGAATATGCTTCCAGTAACTTGGGTGTTTACAACCGTAACAAGTCTGCTACACAAACTATATGGGTGAACGTATGTGTCTGTTTATAAATAAATTTAAGATGCCAAGTTATACCTGACTGATGTTAAATTACATCTTAATTAAAATATTTATGTGGAATCAACATTCAGATCTATTTGTGTTGATGGAAACAGTTCAGTTTTGAAATTCTAAAATAAAAAATAGAAAATTAATACCTACTTTTTGCACTATAATTGCATGTATTTTAAAAAACTAGTGTAATGATATATTTATATGGGAGGTTAATTGTTTTCCAAATGTAATGTAATAAGCAACAAAATTTGCATTTATTTATGATATACGATATAATGTTGCTAAACATGTATACATCGTGAAATGACAACAACAAGCTAATTAATACATGCACTACCTCACATATTTATTTGAAGTATGAATGTTTAAAATCTACTCTTAGCAATTTTGTTACGCAATACGTTTTCTCTCTTGTCTAACTGAAATTTTATATCCTTTGACCAACATCTCCCGAATCTCCCCCCGCCGATGATCAGTGCTGCCAGCCCCTGGGAATCATTATTTTGCTTTCTGCTTCAAGTGTGACTTTTTGAGATTCCACATAAAGATTTTATCATGCAGTTTTTTTCTTTCTGTGCTTGGCTTATTTTACTTAACAGTGTCCACCAAGTTTGTTGATGTCGTCATAACTAAATAGTACATAGGAGCTTTAAGCATATGATTCTTTTCAAATTTATACTGTATACACTGAGGTTCATAGCAATAAAATATTGAAAATTCTTTAGCTATTTTATAGAAAATAAATGTTATGTTTGTATTTAGTCACATATTCTACATTTTCATTTTGGTACTATTCAACATATTTTTAAAAAGGAAAAGAAAGGGCATATATACATTTTAAACTGCATTTTCTATAAATGTGATTATGATACAAAACAAGATGATATGGAGAAGAAATCAATATTGGTAACAGAATGGGCTTTAACAATAATATTAATATTAAAATAGAA
>NW_016107475.1:4163007-4187330 GCF_001604975.1 Cebus imitator | reverse complement strand
TGTAACTCATCTCAATGAAAATACATTTGCATTGAGCGTTTTTTTAGATCACTTTGCCGTTATTTTAATTAAATTCAAATAAACCTTTAAACAAAAATGTATATGTGTTTTACTTACTTGTACTTATTTACTTATGCAATTCACATTAACATATCATAGTACTCTTAAAAATTATTATTGGCAACATTATATAGGTGAGGAAACTAAGAACCAAAAAATTCTAATTTATATTCTCATGATTCCACAGTAATATAACAATCAATCCTTAGATCACTATCACTATCTTAAATCACCCAATCATGTTTCCCAAGGATGTGATTCCTAAACTTTTAGTTTTCATCATCACACTTTGTGTTTTATTGTGATTTATCTCTGTCTGAATACAACTCTTCCATCTGAAGTTAACATATGCAAATTAAAGATATTTAATTGGTGAATTACATAATCAGAAGTGTTTCATAGAAATACTTTTAACCTCACTGTAAATGATAGATTAAAATGAGAGAAAACAGGAGCAAGCAGCCATTAAGATATTGTAAGAATTATGTAAGAAAAAGATGGATGGGCTGAATCTGTAAAATGGTTGATGAATTGTTGGCATATGAATGGTAATGAGGGAATGTGTTCTCTTTCCTGGTCCATTGAGGGGATGTCGTTTTAAGGGCAAGAATTTCCTGGCGCCATGACCCCCTACCATCTCTCTCCATCTGGGAGATTTAACGGTTTATGTTTGAATTTCGTGAGCTCAGGAAGAAACTAAAAGTCAATCACTCCAGTGGAAGTTCTAAGGAACTCCTTTCATTGGCCCAGGGTCTTAGAGAAGGTAGGGGTTTCTCCCAGGATAAAAGTCCGTGTCCACACACCTGGCCGGATTTCCCCTCTGGAATCCCCTTCCACACTCTTTGTGAAAGTCTTTCTCTTCTTCTCCTTTTCTTCTCTTTTCTCTACCTAAATAAAATCACCTTTCTGCAACACTTCTTGGGTCCGAATTTACTTTTACGAGTGAACGGTACACCTACAGTGGTCCCATTGCTTATTCTTTAAGAGATTGGAGGCCAAGAATCCACAGCATTTTCTCGGGGAAGCTGTGCCTCACCAGCACCCAAGAAAAAACCCAGTTACAGTAACATTAGATTTAAAATGGACTTTACATTGATATTAGTTCTAAATAGTAATAATATAAATATTCAGATATGTAAACTGATGTCAGAGACATTAAGGGATTTCACCAGTCACATATCTAATATTTCTCCTAGGATCTCAGAAGGGGTAAAGACAGGAGTTTTCTTCCCTGTGGTATTCAATGCAATCAATCAAGAAGCCCAGTCCACTTGAATTCTCAAACAGAGACAGATTTTCTTGACTCTTTATTGGGGCTTGTCAAGGAGAATCACAAATGTGTATTCTTAGATGGCCTACCCTGTCTTAGGTGTGCAGACCTTAGAGAGCATCATAATTCTACTGAAACCTGAAGGCTAAGAGGAACTAAGCTTGTGTACTGAATTTCTCCTAACTCACATATTTGAAACTAAACTGCTTCTCCTTGGGTTGTGTCCAGTTAGGCCTGTGGAAATAGAGGTGGCTAAGATCAGAGTTCACAAAGCTATTTCATGCAGACTCGAAGAGTAAAAATAATGTATTATCTACAATCTGTTGATTGACTAAGGTCTCAAAAAGCCCAGCCTGGTATGTTTAAATAATAGAAAATGGTATTTATTTTAATATTTGAAATTAACAATGAAAATCATAAAATGACACCGCAGAATTCAAAGCCAATACATTAATTCAGAAAACAAATATGGTTTTATTTTGTGAAAGAAATGTAATGATCAGCTGAGTAAGGTGGTCTTGATTTATCAGTAATTATTATAAGACAATCATTAAATAAAGAATTTGCCATTATCACTGGTAGGAAAACAATTAGACTGAGAGCACCCAACCTCGCCCCACTCATGAATCTACAGTACCATTCACATCCTCACTTTTTCCTGAGTCAATGGAACCTTCATAAAAGAGAACTATCTTTTGGTACTGACTGAAATTTGAGTTGCTGCAGTTTCTTACTATAAGTAGGTAGAATTTATGTGTGTGTGTGTGGGGGGGTGTGTGTGTGTATGAAAATGGGTTTTCCAAGGGAATGAAAATCTGCTTATAAGGCCTAAAATAAGCTGCTACATAGAAAGATATGTGGGATTGAGAACTGGGTTTATGAGAAGAGAAGGTTTCCATGTGAGATATTTTCCTTCAGAAAGTTCAAGTCCTCAATGCATTCTAACCTGGAACAGAGCTAAAACATGATAACATTGAATATACATTCTCCAGGAAAGATTATTCCTTTGTGGAGACAACTGTCTGACGATAGGCTTTTGGCTGAATTCAACATGCCTTTGGATTAAATAATGCACTTAGCCACAGAGTCAGCAAGAATAGAAGCAATGGTCTCCAGGTCTTTTGTCATCCTCCTGAGTGGCATGGTAATGCATGGGCAATCTCTTGGACATATGTGGGGTTTCCATCTCTGTGGATGAATACTTGTTTTCTTGTTACTTTTGCTTCACATGGGACAGGTATAAAAACAATCCCTGCAGGAAAAAAAAAATAGACTTCTTGGAAACCAGAAGTCTAAATACCAGTATATGCAAAATGTTTCTGAAAAGCAAGTGCCCAATATCTGGGAATATTGAGTCTATAGCGAGTGATAATTTCTCTAGTCAGGGATGTGAGTTTTTCAAACCTGTTAAGGATGAGTCTCTAGTCCCTTCCTAAAAAGAAAAATTAACCTCTGATTCTGCAAGCAATCCCGAATAAGCTCACAGGAATTTTTGGAAAACCTTCCTTGTCATACTAGGATGTTGCCATTTCTGATATTGCTATAGAATTATTTCTATAATAACCACATAGCTTTTTCAAAAGAAGAACTATATATACCTTTTGATATTATATACTTTAAATCAAAATTAATGTATCTCATAGTATTGTTCTAGACAATGTAACACTAAATATTAATTCCTTTTTAAATCTGTGACAGAGCAGAGCAAAAGGCAGTTATTTTAAGTTTTGTGATTTTTTTTTAGAGACCCTCACCATTTTCTCTCTCGAACTTTTACATTGTCATATAGCAGATAATGCTACCATGTTTCAATAATGGAAAGAGGAAGATGACCAAACTCTGACGCGTCATCAGAAAGCTGAAGGCTGTTGTCTGTTAGTTACACAATTGGATGGTGCTCTTGCCCTTGATGCTTATCAAGAATATTTATTTTAAACGAATCTTTAAATTTCTGTTTTGTAAGACTATAACATCTATGTAATTTGTGATGCATTAATATGTTCATATGATATGTACTATAATCAAATAGAGTCAAATTTCCACAACATATACCATTGGCATGAGGGCAGGAGACACTCACCTTGATATTATTTCTTTGGTGCTCATTAATTTTCTCACCTTTAAAACCAAGACTAACACAAGATTAATTGTTCACAATGTTGCTGACCAAAATTAAATAAGAAAGTTTGTGAAAAATCGGTTTGTTCCTAACTCAGAATTCCTGAGCCATAATTTCCAGGGGGCAAGCATGGAAATATTTTTTTTTTTCATTAATATATTCCATGGAGTCTAAATGTTGAATTTTGGAAATGACTGAATGAGAAGATCATTAAAAATTTTACCATTTCCTAATAACTCAGAATTAGTCTGCTTTTTTTTTCTTTAATGCAGACCATAAAAATCACATAGCTAGCTTTCTCCTGCCAACGCTAGAGAGCTTTGTTCAAATGCAACTATACCCAGAATCTTACATTACTAAACATATATTAGAAGACTTTTTAGTTAGTGGGAGACTCAGTGGAGACCTTGTTCCATTATCAGTTTGCTCCTCTAATGCACTCATGAAGCAATAGGCACATTCTTTGATAATCTAGGACTCCAAAAATCTTAATTTTAAATAACTTTCCTAGTATCTATTCTACTTATACAAATATACATAAATAAAGATAGTTAGTAATAGGGTCAGAGCAATGTGATATCTCATTCTATATTCTTTCCACTGAACCAGACAAAAAAATATTTTCCCTGCATATTAGTATTGATCATTAATATTAACCCTAAACCATTTGAAAATTGACAAAACACACACAATAGAGAATGCATACATTTTAAAAAACTAAGAGGCAGGTGAAAACAGACTAATGAAAGAATGACTTCTTTTGAATTCTAAAGAAAATGAAAAAAGAGTGTCCACTTTTCACTCTTTCTTGTTTTACTTTCAGATCCACACAGTTTTTATACTGGTACTTTTAAACATGTAGGTTTCTTAATATACCACAGATAATACATTAGATTTAATTTTTAAAATAGATGAAACTGTACCTTAATATTTTCTGTTTTCATGATTAATTCATGATGTATACAGTTCACATCATGCTCCAGTATTCTTTCTCAATTTTAATTTATTTTCATGGTTTTGGCATGATATCTGGATGGAAGGACAAAAGCCAAATATATATCCATGGCGACATTAAAAAGACAAGATACAATTATTTAGTGATACAATTGTTTATATCTCTAGAGAAATCCTCTATATTTTTCATGTGGTATGAAAAACAATTTATTTCTTACTGAAATGTATCATAAAGGTAGCAAAGATTTGGCTCTTACCTTTGAAAAATTCCTCATTATGTGGGACAGAATGACATATTCAAAGAATTGAAAGATAAGTCCAAAAACTGTCTGGAAATTATTAAATTTATTAATTGAAAGATTATCACTGTTGAAAGGCTACCTTTTCAAAGAATGTTTGACTGAGTTAACAGTTTCCAAACTTAGTATTGTAAAGTTTCCACAGACCAGAAATTGACTGATGACCTTCAATCCGGTGATATAGTTTATTCCCAGTCACGAGAAACCTGAAACCCAATAACTTCTAATCTGAAAATGTAATACAATGTCCCTTTGAGTTAAATTAGAATACAAGCAACGGAATGATTTTATTATAAGAAGAATTCATTTCTCTTTCAAATCTTTTATGTTTGATATAGCGAAATATTTTACATTTGATATTACAAATATTTTACGTTTGCTATGACAGGCAGTATTCTAATTTAGCCAGTTAGTCAATAGTTTCCCAATTGAATAGCTTATCTATTACGTGACAAAATATAAATATAAACAGATAATTTCCCCTTTTCTGTGGCAATACCATAGGGAAAGGTACTAACATGACACTGAACTGCAAGAAATACATCTAAATATTACTCTTAGACCAACTTCAGTGAGATAATTTTGAATTCTATTTATGATTAATACTAAATACTAAGACATGCTTGCTGTAATAGTCTTCAAATAATATAACTTGTTTGTTCTGCTTGTGGTGTCTCACACCTGTAACCCCAGCACTTTGAGATGCTAAGGCAGGTGGATCACTTGAGGTCAGGAGATCGAGACCAGCCTGGCCAACATGGTGAAACCCTGTCTCTACTAAAAATACAAAAATGAGCTGGGCATGGTTGTGGGCACCTGTAATCCCAACTATAAGGCACTAGAATCGCTTGAACTTGGGAGGTCGAGGTTGCAGTGAGCTGGGATTGCAGCACTGCACTTCAGCCTGGGTGACAGAGCTAGACTCTGTCTCAAAAACAAACAAATAACAACAACGAACATAACTTGTTTGTTATGGTAATCATTTTTATGAAAAAAACATGTAAAAAGCCAAAGATGACCAAGAGAATATGACATTGATCTCTAGCTTACTTAACCTAAGAAAACAAGGCAGAATTTCTTGTTCATGGTACTACTTGAATAAAGCCACTGGCTTATTTTTATAAGATGATAACCCTCATCTAACTGATCCTTCCTTTACAACTGTGTACTGAGGGAATAACCAAAAATAATCCAGAAAAAATACTACAGTCTTCTATTCAACTTGACGTTGCTCAAGCAGAACCCATTTCACTGCTCAGGTGTCCATCTCTTGGTGACATACAGGCAGAGCTGTCAAATTCTAGTTGAACTCATACCACTTTATTGTTTTGCCTTAAAACTTCTCAGCTGGGATTTTCTCTTGTGGATGATACAGTTTATATGGTTCCTCTATCTTTCAGTTGTATTGTCCCCTTTACCGGAAATTTGGCTCTAGTTCCCAAGGGCTGAAATTGGAAGTTCTCATTAGGAGCCTGAACAATATGAGTACTGTCCCTTATCAAATAGTCCATCTCAGTGCCTTCCTTTGCCCTCCTATTGTCCCTTTAGGTTACTCTGTGATGAGCTTCCTGGATTCTCATTTAAGTATGAAAAACATATTTATTTAGGCACTGAATGATACCAGCGACAGAATTCAACCATTGTCTTCCTTTGGCTTTGTCTTGACTGTAGAGACACATCTAGTCCAAGTTCATGTTTCCTTCTTGGGGCAGCCCAAATTCAGTAACTGAGGGATTCCAAGGAATTAGAAAATGAGTGTGGTTATAAAGTCTACAACCACATGCCCTACTTCTGGACAACCTTGAAAGGTTATTCTAGCTTCACAGCTCTCTGTTAGATCAGTCGCAGCCTTCACTGACACAGCATTGGCTAATTTCTTTCTCTCACCAATTCAGTTTCCTTCTCTTCATATCCACAGATATCGATTCAAAAAGCATTATCTAACAGTCTAAATCCTATTATCTTAGAATTTACTTCCAACTGAAACCAAACTGAGACATTCTCTAAGATCCAAAAGGCAGTATGTTTTGCCTCCCCATTGTGTGGTGTAATCCTGATATCTAGAGAACTCATTGTAAATATGTAGTCTTCTTATATCTGCGCCAATGTTGTTGGGAGGCTCTTATATCAGTGGAGTCACTAAAGTATGTGTAAAAATGAAGCCCCACAGTAAATGTGAGATAAAATAACATGGAGCCATATACCCCAAAATACAATAAGGGCAGAGATTTTACTTAAATTTTAACTCTTTGCAATATTTTGCGATGAATTTTTGCATTGAGTACCATATTACAACACCTTTTTTCCCCCAGTGGAATACCTATACACACACACACACACACACACACACACACACAAAATCCAAGTGTAAGGAATTTTTCTTTCTTATATGTTCTTAACTATAAATATTTGTGTTCTGATATGTATATGATTCAATTAATGCGAAACTGAGACATTTGCTGACTAACTTTGTAAAGGAGATATAAAGTACAGGTAAATATAGAAGCTGGAGTTTATCTTGGAAAGTTTTAAGAGAAGGAGATGAAGGTGGCGTACAGTGGCTACTAGTGACAAATGATTTGGAATGTTCTGTAAACCCACTATTTGTTTTTATATACTGGATTCCAACACAGTAACTGTAGGTGAGGCAAAGTTACTTCATCTCTCTGGGCTTTACTCTTCTCATTTGTAAATTACTTATAATAGTATCTACCTCATACAGTTATTGTGAGAATCGAACAAGGATATATATTCAGACAGGGTGGAGTGGTTCATGCCTGTAATCTTAGCATTTAAGAGGTCAAGGCAGGACAATAGCTTGAGGCCAGAAATTCAAGACAAGCCTGGGAAACAAGGGGAGACCCTGTCTCAACAAAAAATTTAAAAGAAAAAATTAGCTGTTGTGGTGTCACATACCTGTATATCTAACTACTCCGGAGGCTGAGGAAGGAGGATTGCTTCAGCTGAGGAGGTTGAGGCTACAGTGAGCTATGATTGTACCACTGCATTCCAGCTTGGGTGACAAGAGTCCGACCATGTCTGTCTCTTAAAAAAAAAAAAAAGAGAGAGAGAGAAAGGTACTTTCAAAAATTTTAGATGAATCCTAGACTAAATTGATTGACTTGGTAGATATTGCCAAACACTGTTTTAAAAAGCATTTTTATTCTTGTGGAAGATTGTAATCATTTTACTGGTTATTTTACCAAAAAAGTTGGAGATAAATAACTAGAGAGACAGGTGATTGCTCACCTAGGAAACATTTACGCCTGCCATAGGACACCCAGCATTTGTTCTGCTGCCTTTCCTACTTCTTACAACGTTCCCGTTACCAATGAAATTTATTTTAGATCAGTCAAGGTGGACTATCTTTGAGAATGATGAGAGTGGTTAAACCAGTATTTTAAATTCTTAATATAATTTCTTATTACGCGATCCTCAAAAACGTTTCCTTAGTAGAACTGATTTCAGCAAACAATCCCCACATCACAGCTGCTACTTTGGAGGCTTTCCGATTTCAAATGAGATGTTCCTGGGATCAGTGACTTAAGTGGTTAAAAACTGCCAGTAATTTTTTAAAATTCTGTTATTCTAAACCTAGGGGCTATGAATAAATAAATAAATGCAAGCTGGGTATTAGTTGTTATAAGTATAAATGACTTTAAATGATCTGTTTGTATCATTAGCAAAGTTCGCTGTTGTATGCTTTAGATACAAGTATTAAGTCACTTGTATGCTTTTTCCCATTTCACAGTAATATCTTTAACCAAAAGAACTATCACTTAATAGTTCCTAGTATCTGTTTCTTCTCCTCCATCCGGACTTCTCATATAGTATTTTTGGAACTATGAATTAGTATTTCTAAAACATTATTATCTGCTGCAGAAGCTGGTTTGATGAACCATTGATAAATCAATAATAAAGAACGATTTATATTGTTTTCTTGGAAGTCAAAATTATTCAACGAACTCACTTCAGTCATAAAGATAGCCACAAAGTTATCTTCCATCTTGCAGGGTTTTTTTTTTTGTTTGTTTGTTTGTTTTTGTTTTTTTTTTTAATATAATATGACCTTTCTCCTTCTACATCCAAAGCTGAAATCTAATTCCCTTCCCTTTGCCGGCCTTGTGACTTCTTTGACCAATAGAACGGAGCAGAAGAGACAGTAGGATTCTGCCAAAGACAAGTCAGAGAGAAGGCCACTGCTGCTTCTGTCTGGTTCTCTAAGGGTACTTGCTTTGGGGAAAGCTGGCTGCCATGTGGGAAGTCTGACTCCATGGAGAACAGCATGCTGGATATGCCACATACAACCCCACCATTAGCCATGATCAACTGCCAGCCATGAGAGTAAGCTGGTTAGAGTAAGTTGGGTTTCTGTTGAACCTTCAGATGACCGGAGCCCTGGCTGAGCCCACTCTGAATTCCTGACACAGAAGATCATGAGCAACATAAAATGATTTTTTAAACATAAAGTTTTTGAGGTTGTTACACATAAATCATAACCAGATCAGCCTCACAGTCAGGAAGCCTTCTAGTAGCAGATTTTTCTTTCATATTTCTTAAACATAACATAATCTAATATAATATTATACCACCACCCCTAGTTTGCTCTATTTTGGCAAATGCTGTTAATTCAGGGGCAAATTTCAAAACTTAACTTTGAGTTGTCAGGTTACTGATGTATTTAAAGTTAATGTATAGGCTTGACACCACTGCTCCTGAGTAAATGAATAAGTCATGGTCCTTGAGTCACTATTGGCAATAGAGGCTGTGATCAAAAGCTTGCCTGTTAAAAGATTTAGAACTAGCCATGATTCACATTGCAGGGAGGTTTGACAACACTGGAGTAGTCATTGACAAACTGCCTACAATATGCTCTAAGACCCCAAATATATTTAGTTTCCTAAATTGTATAGGTTATGCAAGTGACAGAAGGCAGGAATCCAAGCTGAGCTCAACCTCTGCTATAAAAATCACTGTTTCATCTAATTTACTGAGGTGCTGTAGAATTGACACCTGTCAAATAACAATTTTTACATTAGTTCCTTAGGGCACTCCAGCAACCTGAGGAATCACCTGTCATATTCTGTCCCCGAGACAGAATTTGACTGCTTACATAGACCAGAATTTCCAAATAGTTCATAAACCCCGTCACTAATGTCTTTACCTGAGAAAGATGCTCTATAATCTAGGGGCATATTATTTTTGCAATTTCCCTTTTGTACTATCATAATCAGGAAGTCACAGTAATTCTGAGTCCTATCTTAGTATCATTAATTAGTAGTACCTTAATAAATTTTGTTTAATAATTAATTTTAAACAGGACAACTTATCAAAAATTGTCATTTAAATGTAAGATTTAGTAAGTCTTCTCATTGAAGCTTTCTTTTAAACCACTGGACCATGAAACCAGAACTGTTTACTATTACTAGGGAGAGTTGTCAAGGCCTAAGAAGAAATCATGAATCCTCTGAGGAGGCCGTAAGACCTCTGCAGAGCCCAGTAAATTAGGATAAAGGAAAGGAAATACCAGTAACACAACAAAAATTTACCAAAGACATCTTTCAAAAGCAGAAACTATTTCTTTACTTTAAGCAAAGAAATATGTGCTGAAGGCTGGCACTGCCTTTTGATGGGCAAGGCATCGAAGACAGACCATAGTTCATTGGAAACAAGTGACCACTTGGATTTGTCTCCAGGTCAGTCTCAGTGGTGAGGGGACATCAAGGCAAATCCCCACAAAGCCCTGCAGGTTATGCTTTCCAGAATTTGTTACAGAGCCAACAGATTTGTATGCTCACTGCACACTAACATACCAATTACACTGAGACAGCAGGGTTTGTAGCAGAGAAAGATAACTTGTCCTTACCACTAAAACACATGTGCACTTTTGTTGATATTTATAATGACCTGTTTTTAATCTATATACAGATGTCTTGGAAAAGCTATGACCATGGGAACTTTGACTCAGACTAGAAGCTGATACTCTGAGGGAAGTCCAGTGTTGGATAGACTTTTCTAATCTGAACTAGAATTGTGGAAGTGAGAAGTAGCAAATTTATGCCATCATAACAAACGTTGGTTATTTTTGGTGCCAAATGTTGTTTTTTTTAAAAAAAAAAAATGATTTTGTCTTAATCACCTAAAGTACACCGTGGATTCGAGGTCCTCCATGTGATGACTCAGCATTGATTCTCCATATTAAAATGTTTCTTTAGCATTGTTGACATAAAGGAAGAAAGTCAATGAAGAGATGGGAACTGACAATTATATGCTTACATTTGGAAGAGACGCATGTCACTCCAGCATATATATTACGTTGTCCAGGACAAATTATATTGTCATATTTAACCAATTGTCTGTGGTGTTGGGGGGGTAGCTTAATCTTCTCATGTTCTTGGAAATAGAATGGAACTGGATATTAATTAGTGTCAATAACGGTTCTTATTCTGTGGTCTTTGCCAAAGAGTAAGCAAAACAAAAGAGAGTCTTCTGGATTTTACATAGCCTTTTCCCAATCAACATAATAAATAAATACTAATAAAAGAGAGAGAACCTCTATATATATGTGCATATATATATATATATATAGTCCCCAGAAGGGTAAACCACCTCAAGATTGAGGATCCACTTGAATATATTATATTCAATATATATTATATCAATATATTATATTCAATATATAATATGTTAAAATGTCAATATATATAATAAATATTGAATATATTGAATATATTATATATGTAATATTCAGAGATCTTTGTGGAGTGTGTGATTAACTTACTCTCAGTCTTTGTATATCAACTTAGCAACTTCTGATTCTAGGAACTGCTTTCAGTTCTTTATTGGAATTAGGTTTTTTTTCGACCTAGACCAGAACACTCAGTATTCATTTATTACCAGTATTGTGTAATGGTTAAATGCTGGGCTCAGGACTCAGACTACATGGTTTGGAATACTAGATCTGAAATTCTATGTGACAACGGCAAACCTTTTTATGAGTGAAATATAGTGTTCTTGTGAAAATTAAATGAGTTAATACATGTAAGATCCTTAAGAATTTTAAATATTAAATAAAGATTGGCTATTACTGTGATTATCTTGTTTCCTTTCAGAACAAAGGCAAAGATTTCCATCCTTATATCAGTAGCACAGAGTAGAAGTACTAACACATAAAATAAGTTTAATAAATTTGTAGTAAATAAATACATAAAATAATAGATATACAATGCCCTTAATAAAAAGCCTGTATTTAGCCAAACTTCTGATGCTAGGCAGCAATGTAAGTTGAGGAAAACTGAGTTTCTGTTCCATCAATCCTCTGTTTGATGAATCTAGGAACTTCTCAAAAATCTAAATCACACTGAGATATAAATGGAAGAAGGTACTTGATTGTTTCTTTCTTTAACAAGATGCAGGGTGGATTTAAAATTTTTATTTTATTTTATAAACCACATTATATTTTGATAGAAAGTTATCTTTATCATCTCAAAAGGAGATAAATAAAATACAAAGGATTAAAAGTTGCTTCACTTTGGAAGGGAGTTGAGATGGTCATTGTGATGCATTAAGAATAGACAATATATGAGAAAGGGTGAGGTGTTTTAGTATTAGCAAAAATTGTTGTGACTACCTTTGGATATGTATAAGAGATGCTGCTAAGCTTAGGAAAAATTAGAGAAGGAAAGAGAATGTGGCTTAGGTTACATGTTATGAACTCAATAAGATTGAGTCTTCTTAGCTGCTTATGACCAGGAATATGGCTCTCCACAGAGGCCTGGGAAGGAGATGGTTGAAGCAAGCACCATGGCATCACCTCTGGCAATAGATTACGTAAGCCACAGTGGCACCAGAGTTTGCAGTTTACCAAAACCAGCTCTCTGTCAGTGATGAATGTTTTGCTGCTCCACTGCTGCAGAGGACACTACAAATCAGGTCCCATGGTATCTATTTGAGTCTGGAACTGAAGACCTCAAGCAACTGTAATCAGAGAATAACTGAGATCATTAGTGCACCTAGAGGTCGGGAAGAGGACAGTGGACACAATAGCTACAACTCAAGATTTCCAGCTTATACCAAAGTAATGAATTAGAGAAAGATGGGAAAGAAAACTAAATGAAAGGGAATAGAATTTTGAGGGCAAGAAAATATTTTCTCCAAAACTAAAACTATACCATGTAAAATTACATACACACAAGAATGATCTTATTGAAAGATGCGAAAATAATAAAACTAACATTGTTCAGCTTCTTTAATTTTCATTTTTCTTCTCAAGAAATATTGTACATTACTGGGCATGGTGGCTCAGGCCTGTAATTCCAACACTTTGGAAGACCAAGGCAGGAGGATCATGTGAGGCCAGGAGTTAATACCAGCCTGGGTATTGAACTTAAAGAAAATAATAATTAAAAAAAATAAATATAGTATAATATATTCAACTTTGACAGAATTTTTTTTGCTTTTAAATTGATATTCTTATGTGATATGTAATAATCACAAAGAAGGTGTTAAAATATTATTCACATATTCAAAAACTTGAGATGATTTTAGGCTATTGTGCAGTGCTTTGGTAAATGTGAATGGTTACTGCTGTTAATATGCTATTTCATAATTAGTCATTATGAATATTAAACATGATATATATTGACATTGCTCTATGTAAATTATTTTGACTTAATTTATATATTACTGAAATGACCTCCATATTATCTAATATTTCTCAGATTTGTTTTAGTTTAAATATAAATGTGTTTTAATTATAAGCTAAGAATAGTACTTTCTACTGATAAAAAACAAATGATGCACATCACCAATTTTTATCTCTAGTAAAACAAAACAAAAAAACCCACTATACTGTATTAGTTCATTCATTAAAGCTATAGAATTTACAGTTTTCCTTAATCATAATTTAAGAAATAATCATTTTGCTACCTTCTAATAAGACATTTTTTAAAAAAGATTGGGCTATCATTTAGTATACTATTTTCCTTGGACAAACTCCAATTCAAGTAAATTTCCAACTGCTAGAATAATGATTTTCTGACAACTCACTCAATAGGAGTTCAGCTTCTACTAATAAATAAATATCACCTACATATAAGAAAAACACTCTGTTAAATGGAAACTATAATAAGCTTGGATTAACATTATTTGTTTCCACATACTTGCTCTATATTTAAAATGTATGTTACCTAATTATTCCTAATTGGAAACCTTTAGTTTAAGTTAAAGAGTGTACATAATAGCTTTTTGTTACTGTGATAAGTCACCATTAATGCTGTAATATAAAGATGGTAAACTAAGTGTAGGGGCTTCTTTTCTGGTTCTGGCCCCACAACAAATTGTGCATGTAACCTTGGACAAGATACTTAACTTTGTCTGTGCCTTAATTTCCTTATTTGATTCTGTAAAATCTCATAAATAGTATATATAAATAGAAGTTGGAAAGGGCCTTGGAAACTGAGACTGTAATGTATTATGATTTCTATTGATTTAGATATGGCATTGGGTAGAATTTATCACTTCTTTAATGAAGCATTTTCTGACTTGCTACGAAGGAGCTAATTACTCTCCCTCTGTGCTTTATAAAAACATTTATCCTGTAATATAATTAAGATATCTTTCCCCTACACCACCACACACACACACTTCGTTGGATTGTCCTCAATAGTTGTGACTGTATGCCCAGCATACTCTCTAGAAAAAAAAATATCAAGAGGGAGGGAAAGTGAGAAAAATGAAAGTGGCCTTTCTCAGGAACTTGGAAATCTTTTTTTCTTTTTCTATTAACAGCTGTCAAAATTATTTGAAAAAAATAACAAATTCATATGAAAGAAACACATTAAGACAACTGAGTAATGGGGTCCAGTATTCACACAAATTAGCACTGACTTTGTCAATGATTTTAGCTGTCAATTAATTGTAGATTAGCTGGTGTTCTTATTTCCAGAGACACATGCATATCTTTCTCCTCCTTACATGATTGATCCTATTCTATTTTCAAGCTTTATGACATTGCTGCAGTATTTTTCTGTGTTTAAGATCATTCATAAAATAATCTCCTTAAAAAAAATCACTTCCATTAGGAATATGCAAGTAAGACACCACCAAATATTATGGAAATATTAAGTCACAAAGCAAGAAAAATGTTTCCTTCTTTCCATATGTAGATCCAACCTGAAATAAGTTTTATTTATATTTAGCCAACGTTTATGTTGTTACCATCCCCAAGTAGATCACTTCAATATTTATTGGTCAAATGACTAAAAGGACATTTTCTAATGTATGAATTTTAAAAACATTATGGGGTAAATATCACGGATGAGTTTGTTGGTACCTGACATAAATTCTTGCAGATTTTTTTTTTTTCTCAGAGCACAAACAGATAAAAAAAATACTCATTTTTTTCCATACTTGAAAATCATAAAACACATTTGGTATTCAATCAATTCTTTTGTGTGTATTGATGCTCAGGATGGTATTAACACCCAATTTTTAATGTAGGTCTGTAAGTTAAGGTTAATTTTAGTTCTTTTCTCTAAGAACTACATTCCATTTGACAGCTAACATTCCATTGGCTGTCAAAGGGTATTCTGTAAATGGTGGTGGAATGAAGTGGACAGAACATTCATTTTAATAGATTTGTTCCAAATGTTCTATTTCTCAAGGTAATAAACATTTTTTCATATATATATGTGAGTGTTCCAGAATTGCAAATGTGAGTAAGGCAGGTAGCTCCTGAGGCTGTTTGGATATATCCACTTCTTCTTAATGCCCCTTGCCCACCATATATCAGTGCACTGCTATTCATTTTGTTGATAAATTTTATCTCACATAGAGCTTCATTTAAATTGCAAATGAATGGGGACGTATAAGTGCAGGGGCTTGAGTTGTTTTCAAAATGAAGCAAAAATTTGTAATATGAACCTTTTTAGATGCAGAATAGTTACAGAAGTACAGGCTTTGATATCTAACGGGATAAAGACATTATTTGCATATTTTCACTCCTCAAATATTTATGAATTCTTCAACATGGAGCAGCACAGAGTTTGGCATTTCAGCTGATCTTAGAACATTAGACCTAGTAGAGATTTAGAGGTCATTTGTTCAATAGCTTAATGTGTTTGAACAATGTGATATTTTCTGCTCTTCACAAGCAGAGATTTTATCTTTTAAAACTTTACATGAAATTGATATTGTTATTAATTCTTACAAATGGCTAAACCCTTTAACAGTTGTTTAAAAGCAGTATGTTTTACATAAAAGAATAAAGAATTCAAAAATAGATGGCTTGTGTTTAAATTTTCACACTGTCATTCCCTGATTCTGAGAAATAACAAAAACAATGCAAACCTCTCAGTCTCAGTCTTCTTACCTGTATAATGACAATAATGCATCCTTATATAATTCAAAAAGATAAAAATGTTAGCAGTAGCTCACCAGTTTTTCTGTAGAGCAGGACCACGGAGCTCTTCACTGTGTCATACCAGAAGTTTTAGTGATTAATTATTAAAATTAGAAGCCTCTAAATTAAAAGTTATTTCAAAAATAAAGATATTTGGTGGCAGAATCATATTTTATCATCTATCTTCCATATCCGCCTTCTACATGATACAAGGTACATATTGTGTAGACAATCATTGTCCAACTAAGACATATGGTGATTTATAAGGATGTCATTATTTTATTTTGTCCAAACAAGTTAGAAGTGCAAAGAAAGCTATGTATCATAATCTGTGTAATATGAGTGGTATTACATCAACAATAAATTCCTTCATTTCCAAAATAAAAATTGGAAAGTTAACATTGAAGACATTGTTAATGTCAAGCAACACAGTAACAGGTCTGATGTGTGAAACTCAAGGATAATTAACACCAGTGAGAACATATTCTTCAACTGCACTTAGTTCTACAGCAGGCCAAGTGATAACCACTAACATATGTAAAAGACCATTTTCCTGAAATGGGCAGATCAGCATTTTTCACCCTGTCTTCAGCTGCCTATTGCTGAGGCAAAGTTGTGAACAACTGGACAATATTTGAAGTCTCTTTTCATCCACCAATACCCACTGAAGAAAAGGGAGCTCTACATTGAAACATTGACCTCAGGAACTATTTCTTGAAAACAGCCTGAATTTGATTGGATTTGTTTGTAGAGCAATTTGTGTACCACAGCTTTCAGCAATCAGCAAGCAATTTCTGCAGAATATCAACTGGTTATCATCAGTTTAAAAATAAACAGTCAAAGTAAGCATCCCAGGGTGACTGGGGATATCCATACATTAACTTGGTGAGGAGCAACACTGGAGGCTTAACCTGCAGAAGCTAGGGGCTAAAAACAGGCCTGACTAAAATAATTCAGCCAGTCACTGAAAAATAAACAATCAACTCATAGCGGGTACTTTACAGGAATAGTGTTAAGAGTTTCAACAATATGTTCTCTAAAATGTTCAAAAAAAAAAAAAAAAAAAAAAAAAAAATAATAAAAAAAAAAAAAAAAAAAAAAAAAAAAAAGAACATTAAAAAAAAGCAAGAAACTGTGATCTGTACACCAAGAAAAAAGTAGAAGAGTTTCCTCTTACTATCAGCTTGAGGGAAGGTGTTCTCTTTCCGGGTCCACAAGGAGGCGTAGTTTTAAGGGCAGGAACTTCCCAGCACCATGTCCCCCTCCCATCTCTCGCCATCTTGGAGATTTAATGGTCTCTGTTTTAATTTTTTCAGGCACAGGAAGAATCAAAAAGTCAATCACTCCAGCAGAAGTTCCAGGGAACTCCTTTCATTGGCCAGATGTCTTGGAGAAGGTAGAGGTTTCTCCCAGATTATAAATCCCCTCTTTCACACACCTTTGAACTTCATGTTTAGATCCCCTTCCAGGAACACTCGTAGAAGTCATCTTTCCCTCTCCTGGATTTCCCTCTGGAGTCCTCTTCCACACTCTCTCTTGGAAACCTGTCTTCCCCTCCTAAACTCGATTTCTCTCTCTATACCCTACCACTCAGTGTGGAAGCTGCTTTCTTCCCCTGGATTCCATCTTTCTGGATTCTCTCACTCAGCGTTGAGAGATAGCTGTTTCTTTCTCTCTCCTTCTCCTGTTTCTCTTAATAAATCACTTTCTACAAACATTTTTGAGTCTAGCATTTACTGCGCACTGCACCGTGGTCCCCTCTCTCATTCTTGGGGGAGTGACAGACCAAGAATCTAGAGAAACATCCTCTTGACAAAGTAAGGGCTCCCCTGAACCCCCAAACCCCAACAGGATGGTATGCTCCAAGACCCCCAGTGGGTTTCTGAAAGTATGGACAGTACAGACCAAATTGCTATCAATGAAAACACATTTCTGTTCATGTCCTCCACCTAAAAATGTAATTTTTTATATGAACTAAGCACTTATTACGCATTGTGACCATACTTTTGTAGTTTAACATGGGATAGCAAAACTAAAATTAATTTATTTTTCCTTCTTCACTTTAACGGGTAGAAAATTTGTTCTTACCCTAGATCTTAGCAACCACAGCATATATTCTTTCTTTTCTTAAATACACGACTTTCACCTTTTCCCTAAAGGAAACACTATACAGATTATTTTCGGGCATATGCAAATTGCTGGCATCACTACTTTTGCCCTCTGTGACCATTATTAAGTAAAATAAGGGAAATTTGTACACAGTTATTGTGATACCACAACAGTCCATCTGATAACCAAGATGGCTTCTAAGTGGCTAACGAATGGGGAGTATATCAGCGTAGATAAATGGAACAAAGGAATAATTCATGTTCTTATGTTCTGGAATGAATGATGTAGGTTGGTGTGGGATGGTGTAAGATTTTAACATGTTACTTAGAACAAAGCACAATTGAAAGATTATGAGTTGTTTATTTCATAAATAAACAGTAAAATTTTCTATTTGATATTTGTGTACTACAGTTTAATTTGGGTAAGTAAAACCATGGAAAGCAAAACGACAGATCAGGATAATTAGCATAGGGAACAGAAATGGCCTGTAACATTGACCATGTATCAAAGTTAACACATGCTACTGGGCGCGGTGGCTCATGCCTGTAATCCCAGCACTTTGAGAGGCCAAGGTGGGCAGATCATTAAGTCGGTAGTTCAAGACCAACCTGACCAATATGTGGAAATCCCATTTCTACTAAAAAATACAAAAATTAGTCTGTTGTGGTGGTACACACCTGTAATCCCAGCTATTCAGGAAGCTGAGGCAGAAGAATTTCTTGAACTCGGGAGGCAGAGGTTTCACTGAGCGGAGAACCCATCACTGCACTCTCGCCTGGGTGACAGAGCGAGACTCTGTCTCCAAAATAAGTAAAATAACATAAAATAAAATAAAATAGAATTATCCTTAACTCTCACTAGTCAATTTTTCATTACTTCAACCCATTATTAGTATTTTTAATACTAAAATTTCCATTTTAATAACTTGCGACTGGATCCTGACTGATGAACTCTTAAATTCTCAATGTCTTACAATAACAAATATTTGCTTCTTTCTTCTCCTACATGTGCAATGTGGGTCAATAGTAGCCCTATAGCTTTCCGTATGAGAACAAAGGCTAAAGTCAGAACATTGATGGTCACAGAGTTTAAAAAATGGAAAAGCACAAGCTGATTATTTAAGCTTCTGCCTAGATTTACTTATATTAATTTTGCTCATATTTTTGTCATCCAAAATAAGTCATAGGTCTAAAACTAATGTCAACAAATTGGGTAAGTATAATCTTTCCTGAAATAAACAATGAATATTTGAAAACAACCATATGTTTCACCACAATGAGAAAAAAATGTATAATACACTAGAAAATAACTGCTAAGAGGGATTGTAGAACAAGTTGTTTAGGATGTGTGTGTGAGGAGTGCAATCCATAATAATTTCATCACAACACTTTTCACACAAGGTAACATTTTCAGTAAAGACTTAAGAACATAAACAGGTCTCTGGATACTTAGGGAAAGGGCCAAAGTATTCAAGGAAGAGGGAATAGCAACATACTTAGTGGGTTTGGAGAACAATAAGGTGACAGCTATGACAACAGCACAGTGAGAAAGCCTGTAGCAGGAACTGATGGCAGAGAAACAAAGCAGAACTGCAGGAAGGTTCTACGGAGCTTGACCGATCAGAGCAACGATGTGATCTTTTACTAGGAGTGAAAGAGAAGCCGTAGAAAGGTTCTGAGGTGAGGAATACAATGATTTCACTTTGTTTTTTCGTTTTGTTTTGTTTTTTTATTCTTGGCTACTGTGATAAGAGGGACATAAGTCAAAAAGAAAAAGACCTGTTTTGAAGGCCCTTTATAATCAATCCAGGAGAAAGACCTGGGGCTTCTGGAAGAGGTGCTTTCTAAATGTTGAATAACTGAATTGACTATCAAGAATACAAGTTAGGAATTGTATTTCCAATAAGGAATAATTTCTTCTTTTTCTGAATTAACTTATGAAAGTTTCTAATTTCTCCACTTTTTAGTTTTTCTTGCTGGTAAATCTTGGCTCATTTGTAAATGTTATGCATGTTTATTTTTATATTTTTTTAATTGGAAAACACTACAGTAAATATTGATGGCTCACTACTCTGATATTGTGAAATCAAAATCATGAGGACTAATCAGAGCAAATACATGATTTCTATACACTTCCAACAATACGAGAAACTAAATGGAACAAAATTAACCTCAGCTTTTTTAAAAAATATTGCATTTTCTAAAAATCTATGGCCTGAGATGTTGCTAATGGAATTATCTTACATAAGAGGACATAATTTTGTTGACACAAAACATATCCCTTTTTGACCAAATGTCAAATTATGAATGTTACCTCTAGGGTTTTAGTGTTGGCATATTTGTAAGATTGCAGGCTATGAAAGCTATACAAGTATTTGTTATTATTATTACACATATAACATTTAAATAACACTTTCTTCAAAATCATCTTAATTGTCCTTGCATTTGCTTTTGTTTTTAAAATGATAAACAGGGATCAGAAATGGCAAGAAGCAAAAACTGGTGGAAGAGAAGGAATGTCTTTTTAGGTAGTTTAGTTTGGTTCAATCATGTTTTGAAAAATTACAAAAGTGAATTCCTATTAATCTAGAATAGTAAATTTGAATTAGCAGTGAAAACCCACTTGAGAACAAAGAAATTTGTTGCTAAGGTAAATGTTTTGAGTTCCTTTTAATACTTCCTGTATCTTGCCACTCAACATAGTATTATGAATTGTTTTCTTCCAATGGCTTAAATGTTGTTTCCATCCAAAGAGTCTTGAATACAGCAGTTCATTGCAATTTTTTAAAAACCTCTGCCCTTCTGCTCAGAAGACACCTGTGACCTTCTCTGGGATTCACTGACCTTGGGAAGTTATAATTTGCTAAATTGTGGCTCACTGCTCAACTGGACATAAGAGACTAGATTTTGAAAATATAAATAAAACATAACACCAATCTTAAAATGCCACCATCTTAAAATCAGTTCTCATATTTTTCTACTAAGAATCATTAAAATATTGTATTACCCACATATACCCTATCCAGTTTATATATGTTTATTCATTGTGGGCTATAATATTATCCTTCTTGCCCTAATCTAAATCACTATTTTTTGTTTACAACGTACATGATATTTGATGTTCGCTAGTAGTGGTAGCTACTACTTAATATTTACTACAGTCTCATTAAGAAATACAAATTTTTAGGTCTTATATGCAACCAGATTTAATGTTATCATTTCATTACTTTGGTAGTTTTTCTAATACCACTTTTGTCATGCTAGCATAATATTTTTTATCTTACCTTCCTGATGAGAGTTTAAGTACACTGAGTATAAGAAAAACATGCCTGAAGAAAAATTATTTCTGTAGTTCGGAGGAGATTGTCTAATGTATAGCAGGTCCTCATTTTATATTTGAGAAATGAAATTAAAAAAAAAAACCCTTAGGCATATATCTTTATAATTATTTTTTCTATAATCATGTTTTCACAGTTAAATTTTGCCATCAATTTTATTTTGGCTCTTTAAATAGAATTACTAGTAAAATCCCTATGTACCTGGACATCACTCTAACTTAGACATAGACAGGCCAGTATCCCCAGCCCAGTAAAAGCTGAAAATAAGACTTCTGGGCTTTTAATTAGTTGAGTTAATTTTATCAGACTGGGAAATTAGTGAGTCTTTTAAATTTAAGGCTCATTTTGTACTTTTAAAATTATTTTAATTATTGCAAAGTATCCAGGTGCAATATTGCAGTCATTTATAAATAAATAAATAAAATTAAATAAAATACAAGATCATTATAATTATGTGTAATGTACTAATTACACAGAGCTTTATTCAGGCCAAATTTGATTACTGTGATTTTTCATTGCTATTTTCCTAGACTTAAAAGCCAGGCACCATTACAACCAATTTTTTTAAACCTTGTGAGTGGCTTCTTTTATTTTGTCTCTTTTCTCTGTTACATGGAAAGAAACAAAATTACGCTGTAAACAAAGTATATTTTTTCTTTTATTTTGAGATAATTAGGAGGTCTCCTTGTATGTCTTTGCACATAAAATGTATAATTCAAAATATCTATGTCAAAAGTGAAATTCTGGTATTACAGCATATGATTTTGCATGCTAAAAGACAGCTTCTTTGTAGAAAGTATTATTTTGTGTATATGTATTATATATATATATATATACACACACACGCACATATAGTCATGTTAAGTATAAAGAATACAATTATAAGAACATCAAAGCTTTAAAAAAAGGAGAAAATGGTAGAGTTTTAAAGATGGAAGTAACTAACTAGATGAGTAACTAGTTAGAGCCCAGAGTAAATAAAAGGCTTTGCAATGGACTATTTTGGAAGACTCAACAAGAATTAATAGTAGAAAATCAGTTCAGTCTTCAAGGTGAATTCACGATGAGTTTATACAAATGTATATGGTAGCCTCAAAAATGTTCCTCCTTTAGAAAATGAGATAATAAAAATAATTGCTATCCTTTAGCACTTAAGTGACAGTTTTGACATTTGTTGATGTACACATAGAGTCATCCCTTGATATCTGCAGGGAGTTCCTTTGAGGATCTGCCTATGTATAACAAAACCCACTGATGCTCCAGTCCCACATACAAAATGGAATGAGGTTTACCTGCAACCCATGCACATCCTTCTGTATACAGTGGGCCCGCTATCCATGTGTTCCTCATCTGTGAATTCAACCAATTGCTAATCAAAAATATTTGGAAGAATTTTATTTGTACTGAATATTTACAGAGTGTTTTTCTTGCTAGAGTTCCCTAAATGATACAGTATAACAACTATTTACATACCACTTACAGTATGTAAGGTATTACAAGTAATCTAAAGATGATTTCGATTGCACAAGAGGGTGTGCATAGGTTATATGCACACACAATACTATTTTACATAAGACTTGGATATCCATGGATTTTGGTATCTCACGGAGAACCTGGAAACAATCTCCCACAGGTACTGATGGACAGCGTTCTCTACTTTAAATCATCTCTAGATTACTTATACTACCTACTAAAATGTAAATGCTATGTAAATAGTAGTTATACTATAGTTTTATTTTTTATTGTATTTTTTGTTTTATTTTCAATTTGATGGTGGTTGAATCCGTAAATGTGGAATCCATAGATGTAAAAGATGTGCTGCACTGTCAATAAATCTCACAACAACCCTGTGGGTAAGCATCAGTATCACAGTTAGAGGAAAGAAAGCAGAAATACCTACAGTTTAATGCACATTTTCAAGGTAACTCTGAACTTGTCAGAGCCTAGGTTTGAACCACACCTACTGACTTATTAAGCCTTATTTCTTTCTATGAAGTTACATAAATAGAGAAAAATACTGATTTTAGGGATGAAAAGTAGAAATATCAATTCTATTTAGGAATGTCTGACTAATACCAGTGAGAAAAAAAAAATTGGACTAGGTCATGGAACTTTGAGTACAAAATTAATGAGTAACCTTTGTTTCTTAAAGCACATCTGTACCTGAGTCTTACAACATGAGTGCTATAACATGATACCAGAGACTAAATATACTTACTAACTAGTAATAACAAAAGAGCAACCTGATACTACTAATATATTTAGAACTTTTTCGAGGAAGCACAGGAATAGTTCATGCTACTCTCAAAAAAACGCCTCTTGAACCGAATGGATAGAAGGCATTTTATCCGTAGGAAACAATACTATTAATGAAAAGCATAGATCATTTTGAAAGGCAAATATTCCAAAAAAGTTTTTTAAGTTATTTATTCTAGCATTTAGTCTGCAGCTCAATTATCCCTCCTGTGTGTATACTACAATTTTAAAAAGTTTTAAGACAGAAACTTTTTTTTTCACTTGTTTAATATTATTTATAGGAGTGATTGGCATTGAATTTATTAAAACCTTAAAGAGTTTTTCTTCTAAATATATGGGTAGAGTTGATCTTACCGTGATAAGTAAAAAAACAGTGAATGAGAAATTCAGCTGTATTTAAGTGCTGTTTTATTGCTTAAATACAATCTGTATTTAAGTACAGATGTTGGTCTTTTTTAAAAGATAAGGCCAACTAGTGATCATCAGCCACGGATAACTGTAAACATGAATATGAAGTT
>NW_016107475.1:4099784-4162716 GCF_001604975.1 Cebus imitator | reverse complement strand
GGGGTTTCACCGTGTTGACCAGGATGGTCTCGATCTCTTGACCTCGTGATCCACCCGCCTCGGCCTCCCAAAGTGCTGCGATTACAGGCTTGAGCCACCGCACCCTGCCAGCTTCCATTTTTTACCACAGACATTGAACCCTTGATACGGGTAGGTGCTAAAACATCTACTAGATTAACCCTGCTGCAGGGACCTAGGCCATCAGATTTCAGTCCATAGTGAGGCCTGCCAAAACACCCACTGCTACCAATTTTAGGTGCTGAGCATCATTATTGAATGTACCTTTGCGGAAATTGTTTCCATTGGGGTATAAGGATGGAATGGGAAACTTTTTTGTATTACTTTAAATTTCCTGGAACTGTGGACTAATGTGGTTCAATGCATAGGATTTATTTTATTTACCCAAAGATTTAGAGAACTTTAATTGTGACAAAACTTTGCTGAGAAAGAAGATTAAGAATACTTTATCTAGTATATTTATTCAATGGTATTTATGGAGTACCTGCTATGTGTTTGTTGCTGAGAATGCAATTGTCAAAAAGACACATTTTTGCCCTTGTCAAGCTTACAGTCAAGATGTGGAGAAAAACAAGCTAGGCATGTATATAGACATATGAAGGCACATTTTGAAATAGATATGTATGAAATGTGTTCAGGAAAAGAACATCATTTTATAAGAAAGAATAGCAGAAGTTATTTTTGAAAGGGGTCTAAGAAGTCTGGATTTAAATTTCTTAACGACTGTTTTGACTGGTGAATAAAGAGGACTGCAAAGGAGGCAAAGATGATAGTGGGAACCAACCACAGAACTAATTTAGAAGTTTAGGCAAGAGATGAGCATCATTTGCCTAGATGTGGCCACAGAAAATGAAAGGAGAGAGAAAGGGATGAATAAACTATTGGCAATGTTGTACCGTTGAGGCCAAACAATAAATTTAATCACAAGGGCTGAATTTTTATCTTACAGTTTATGTAATACTAAATAAACACCAAAAGCCTGTGTACCTACAGCCACTTAAAGTCATATGGATGCTCTGTATCATTACATAGAATAAGCTATACTCCATCTTGACTACCGTTTGACTAAGGATCACTTAGAATTTTTTTTCTGACTTAATAAAATTATAATTGATAAATAAAAAGTGTATATCTTTAGGGTATAAAACACAATGTCTTGTTATATTTATGCACTGTAAAGTGATGATCATGCTCAAGCTAATTGACATACTCATCACACGACATAATTATCATTGTGTGTGTGTGCATGTGTTAGTGTGGTGAGAACATGAGATCTACTCTCACCAAACACAAATACACAATTAAAGCTACATCCCCATGGTTAGCTGCAAACTTTAATAATTTATTATTGATATATAACCCATGCCTCTCTAAACAAATATCCTTTTGAAATCTATTTTTTCCACTTGACAACATTAGCAAATATGTATTACTCATCCCCAAATTATCAAACACTATGCTAGATGCTAGAAATCAGTGACGGCAGAATGAATCCACACTTCCTCTTTCTCAGTCTAATAATAGTAATAATAAAAACAGAGACATACGCAATAAAAATAAAACATAATGTGCATTATTATTACTTAATCTGCAATAAAACTTGGTGAAGTAAAATATTTTAAGATGATACAGGAAGGATGATGGGAGATTAGGCATGCAGAAGGCATAGCAAGTGCTGGGCCTGGTGGCTCACACCTGTAATCCCAGCACTTTGGGAGGCTGAGGCAGGTGGATCACCAGATGTTAGGAGTTGGAAATCAGCCTGGCCAACATGGTGAAACCCTGTCTCCACTGAAAATACAAAAATTAGCTGGGCGTGGTGGCAGGCACCTGTAATTCCAGCTGCTAGGAGGCTGAGGCAGGAGAATTGCCTGAATCCAGGAGGAGGAGGATGCAGTGAGCCAAGATTGTGTAACTGCATTCCAGCCTGTGCAACAGAGAGAGACTCTGTCTCCAAAAAAAAAAATAATAATAATAATAATAAAGAAGTCATGGTAAATGTGTATAAAGTTGAGGGGAAGTATGGAAACAAAATGGAGTGATAGTTTTCTATGACAAAAGAATGCAACTGGACATATTTTAAGTGGATAGGTAAATATCCACTTAAATATTATTATAATTGGAATAATTTTAATAACACCTACAGCAAAATATGGTTAGGATTAGTAGGTGGTTTGTGGAAAAATGGAGATTTTAGTAGTGAAAGGTGTTAGTAGGTAAAGTTCAGTTTATTAAAAGCCACATAAACCATGATAAAGGGTTTGGAATTAATCTGAAGTGAAAAAGAATAGAACTGAAATATTTTAGAGTGTAATATTAGTGCTTGCATTTCAGAAGTATAAATAAGGCCATAATGAACATAACAGACAGTAGAGAAACAAAGCTGGAAGCAGAGGAACCTGCAAAGTGGATGTTGAAAATGATATGAAAAAGACACTGTTTCTTACCTGTTAGTGTGTACTATAGTGATAATGTTCAGAAACATTTAAACTGAAATCAGCAACCCTTTGTGATTAGATTGTTTTGGATGAATAGATTGGTTGAGATTGAAGAGGAAAGAAAAGATTCCTAACAAAAGGTACTCCATAATTTCTGTCATCCACTCTGTAATGAAGATACATGAAAATAGATTTGACTTTCTAGGGAGAAATAACAGGAAGATAATTGGTATATATGTGTGTGTATATATATATATATTTATATATGTGTGTGTGTGTGTATATATATATACATATATACACATATATATATATATATTAAAGTAAGTGTGTTTTATAATACTCCCAAGCATATGAAAGGCCAACATCTAGGCAATATTAGAACCTCACTGGCTACAAAGCAGTAGTCTTTTTCATACACATGCTGTAGTCTGAATGCATTTCCCCAAAATTCATATGTTGAAATCCTAATCCCCAAGTTGATGGTATTTGGAAGTGAGAAGTTTGAAGGTGATTAGCTCATAGGATTAGTATCCTTATAAAAGTGGCCTAAGAAATCTTGTTTCCTTTCCATGATGTGCGGTTACAGTGAGAAGACAGCAGTCTATCAGGAAGCTGAACTTCACCAGACACCAAATTTTCCTGGTCTTGGACTACCTAGCTTCCAGAACTGTAAGAAATAAGTTTCTGTTGCTTAAAAGCTACCCAGCATGTTATTTATATAGCAACCCAAATAGATTAAAAATTTAACCCTGACCCTACCAATTGCTAACTGGCTACATTTTAATGTACAGGTCAGAAAATGAGTTTCCTTCATATAGAAAATGTTAATTAGCAAAAGATATGGTCTTTATAAGAAGTTAATAAAAAAGAAAAATATCAAGAAATTAAGGGTGAAATTAACTACTCTGAAAACTGAAGATGAATACTAAATTGCGGTTTTGAATACTGGACTAATTATGCAAATCATAATGAAACAGTTTACAAAAGCCAAATATATTCAACTACAAAATAAATTCTGTAGTAAATAGGTCAATATTATTAATTAATCATTTCTCCAAGTTCATGAAGCGTCAAGGGTGAAAAGTTGGGCTAAATCATATTAAATTCTACATATTAATTAAGGAATTAACAAAATGTAAAATCATTTTATTGCTGAGCACAATGAAAGCACTAAGAGGTCAATATTTTAACCCATTAATTTACTAAAATGGAGCTTGAGACTGAGCACATAAAATCTTTAAAATATGTAAGGACAAACAGATAGGAATAATTAAACTTAGCTCCTAATTTCCTCTCCTGAAAATGTGCATGCTTAGGCCTTTGATTTAAGTCAGAATTATGAAAACTAGGGTTTAGCAGGCAAGTGCTGGGACAACGCAGAGTTGCAGAAAGGAAATTATCTAAGAAGTATGGACAAGTTTTTATAGAACATCCTGAGTGAAGAGAAAAAATAATCTGAAATTAATACCATTACGTAGAGCCAGTAAATTCAAATCTTGCTGGAGACTCCAGAGAAACGATATGCTTGAAATTCAATATGTGGCAAACATCTGTATTTCATTTAAAAATCTTTTGCAGTACATGTGGGTGTCAGAATGAATAAAAAGGTTGGTGCCACAGACTGAATGTTTGTGCCGCCCAAAAATTCATATGCTGAAACCTTAATCCCCAATGTGATGGTATTTAAAGGTGGGTAATTAAAGTTAGATTATGTCATGATGTGGGGTCCTAATTATGGGATTAGAGCCTTTATAAAAAGAGGAAGATGTGCAAGATCTCTCTAAACGCACCATCTGAAGGTACAAAGCAGAGGCAGCCGTCTGTAAATGATAAACGGGCTTTCACCAGGCAGGAGATATGCATGTGTCTTGATCTTGGTCCTGGTCTCCAGAACTATGAGAAGTGAGTATGTATTGCTTAACTCATCCTGTCTGTGATATTCTGTGAGAACAGCCCCAAGTAACTAAGACAGATAGTAACATTTTTGGCCCTTAGAAGCCCTGAGTTTGGAGAAGAAACATGTATTTACAGCCAGGAACTTTTCAGAGGAAAGACTGTGTAGCATCAATGGATGGGATGTGGAATCACTCACTCTCATCTTCAGCCTTCACATGTGCTTCCACCTATTCAGAAGAGGTTTATTATTATCCTATGCCTAAAGTTTAAACCTTCTCTTCAGAAAGATTTCTTAATTGCAGTCAGAATCTGGCCTAGCATTCTTCTTCTTATTCATTGCTGGGACATTTATTACATGATATAGACATGGATAAGGTCAAAGTTATAATCCAAAGTAATAGTCTTCTTAATCTGTTAGTAGTCCTGATGTATGAGCCTAGGTACTATGCTATGCGTGTGTTTTTAGGTTCATTATGTATCTGAAAGTGATTAAAATGTGCCAGCATAATTGTAATCATATGGCAAAAATTAGTTAATATTTTTCAACTCTACATGCAAATTCATATTTGTATTTATCAAAGTGAATTATTTACGATGTCCTCAATTAATTTAGCAAAGTCGATTACTTTAGGTTTTTTTTCTCATCAAAACTAACTCTTGGAGAAATTATTCATTTTCTGTATTTTTGTTTGTTTTCTGTAATTAATGTCTCCATGTTATGGCTTCAGTAGGTCTTTTGCAGATAATTTGCCAAATTCTGGATTTTGTACACCATTTACGAAACATAGTAAGCTGCAAATTAACTATGAGAGCTCACTTATTCTTTTCTTCTGGGAGGAAAAAAGAGAAATGAAACAGAATATACAGTTTTTGCCTATATTGTGGATATTATAGACTACTTTTACACTACATTACACAACTTCCTCTCTGAATGATTACTTGTGTATAAAATTTAGAGTTATTATGTAGTGACACCTTACCATATTCTTTAAAGTGAACATTTAATTTGCATAGAGAATTCTCACAGTTTATATTACAGCGTTATTTCACACAATGTCAGAGTATAAAGATAAATTTCCACCTCAAAAAAACATAAAATATAAGAACTTTTATTTTAATGAAATTAATGTAATGTTAAATTTATAATGATGCTATGACTTCTTTGAGAAAACTATACTGTTCATCAATTATAAATTAACATCAAATTTTATTAGCTACTGTGTAAGACTTACTGTTATCTATTGACTAGGCAACAAAAAAGTCTTACTTCTGTCAACTTGGTGTTTTATTTAGTTATCTTTTTATACTGATTTATAGTACATCTTTGTATATTTTAAATTAATTATATGTCAGAAATAATTATTGTAGATGCTTCCTCCAAATTTATGGCCTGAATTTTCACTTTATTTTCCTCCTGATAACCAGATGTTCTTAATAGTAATAGTAAAGTTGATCAAATTTCCTTTACACTTGTGTCTTTTATGTTTTTTAGACAAATTCTACCTTGCAATAATGCTAGAAAAGTATTTTTCTACATTTTCTTCTACATTTTTCAGTTTTGCCTTTATAATAATTTTTTTAAATACTTGGAAATTATTTGTGTCCGTGATGAAATATCATTTTATCACAAAGTTAAGCAATTATTTATCCATGATTTAATGACTCATTTGTTTCCCAGTTTTTTAAAATGCCTGATCTGACAGAAGTTGAGTGTCTATTTATTTACATTTGAGCTGCCTACTTTATTTTGCTGATCCATTAATCTATTCTTCTGTGAATAAACTAATCTCTCAATTACTGTCACATTAGAATTAGACCCTGTGTTTTTTATGTGTTGGGTAAGTCCATCTTACTGCCAACTCATTCTTTGTCAATATTGTCTTAAAATCTTAGTTCATTGAATGTCCACTTCAATTTTCTGTTCCTCAAATAGCGCAGGGGAAGAAAGTTACTGTAATTTAGATTTGACTTTAATGTTATCTCATTAAAGTGTCAGGGAAATTCCCAAATCGAAAGTAAATGGCGCCAATCTGCAAACAGCTTCTATTCTATCATATCAAAATTTTCAAGGCAGTTCAAGGGGACAATGATATGCTAATATCTAAGCATATTGGGGCACTGCAGATACGTAAACACAAAAATTTAACACAATTAAGCTTCCTTTGAAGCCAAAGTCTTTCTACTGAGAAAAAACTCTTTGAAGGAAAATACAAGTTAAGTTGGACAGGGATATTTTAGGGAAGGGAAAAGGATGCTCACCTAAATACAGGAGAAAGAAAGACAGAAGGCAGTTCAAAAAATGTGATTTTCCCCCCTATTGCTTTGTGAACCCAGCAGGAAAGATAGCTCTAGGGCCATGATTCTTACTCTCTCCTAAAAGTATAAGAAAATGCATTGCTCTTGAGAAACAGGCAATAGAAAGGATTACAATCAAATCTCATCCAAATCTTTTAGAGAATTAAAAGATGATAGGAGCAATATTTTAACCCTACTAACAAGGCAGGTATTAAAAAAATAATAATAATAACATACCCAAAGCGTACAATATTTTTTTAAAAAAACTAAAGGATCTATGAAATCTGTAGCAGTTTTGAACAAACAAAATAATTTAGAATATTCTAGAAATGTATAAATGAGGAGATTGAAGACAAGAAAAATATAAAATAAACATTAAAAAATTCAAGGTATAAATAGAAATAAATAAAAATACTTGAGAACTGAAGGCTAAACCTAGAATCTAAGAGCAATTAATGCTGCAGAAAGAAGTCATGAAAATATGACATATAACAACAAACAAGGAGGTAATATGTCTGAATTAAAGGCAAAAATGTAGAGAGTTGTAAGAGATGGATTCAGAAAAATAATAGTGACCCAATCATCTCATTTTAGACTCATTCCAAGTTTCTATTGCTATAGATTTCATATGATCAAATTATAATCCACTGCATTAGCCAATCTCAAACCAAATGCATTAAAATCATAACATAATAGCACAGCACAAATAATGATAAAATAATTTAAATAATAATAATAAATATTTTGATTCTGTGTGTACGCTGCTCTCAGGTTAGTATCCATTAAACATTCAACTTGAGATATTGTGTATGCAGTTAGATATACCAAATTTTAGGAGATTGGTTCAAGCTGAAGTTTTAATCTTGAGATATCACCACTATAGATGATTTTTTTAAACTATGATAGACTAGATAAGATCACATAGAGAATAAGTATGTATAGAAAACAGAGGAGGCTAAAGGAAACTAGGTCCTGAATCTAAGTCCAAGCCTAATCATATTGGCTTGGGAGGAAATAAATAGTAATACTGATCCACTTTTTATTTATCATGTAATATTTTATCATGGATTTTTTTGCATAAAATTTGCTTTTTAAAAAAATATTGAAATAATTTTATCTATCTTAGCTACTATTTTTTTTGGTATTCTCTTATATTTTGTACTCAAGAGAAATTGGCCATTTGCATCACCATATTCTTAGCTCTACCTGAGGTACTTCAGTCTTTAAATTTGGGGAAATACTAATGAATGAACAAAAGAAATTAAGATGGAGTGAACAAAAATTTGGGAAAAGCAGATGAGAGTAATTTCTAGCATCCAAGAAAAGAAAGTGTTCAAAAAGAAGAAAGAAATTAACTTAGTTAAAATCCATCAAAATGTAAAGATAATAATGAGGTAACCAAAGTTTTTAGCAATAGGATTATTAGAGACACTGAGAAGTACAGTTTAGTGGAGTGGTGGGCATGAAAATCTCATTAGAATGAATTAGAGAGAGACAAAGAGGGAAGAAATCAAGGAGGGTGATTATAGGCAAATTTTCCTGGGACATTTTCTATGAAGAATTAAAAAAAAAAAAAAAAAAAAAAACAGATGGCCTATGAACAAATGAGATTATAAGTTTTATTTATTTAAAAATGGGAGAAAAATAAGAGCATTTATTTATAAGATGGTAAAATGTCCTTTGTACTCTAAAGGGAGGGATTCAATAAAAGGGAAAGATGATGATGTAAGAGAGGGAGATGTAAAAACACCTGGAGAAATGTGGCTGAACAATTAGTAAGAACATGACCTTGTGAACAGCTGTTAGGATAAGACTTAGCTAGGAACACTGACTACTTACAAATTTGGAACGCTAGAAAAGGTTAGAGAATTTGGAAAAGGTTAGCGATATAAAGTAATCTAAGCTATCCTTTGACTTTTTCTGTTTTCTCTATGAAACAAGGGAAGTTGGGACTTGGGAGTGTGAATTGTGGAGGAAATGTTAAAGGAAAAAGAGAAATCATAGAGGACAAATATGAAATAATTGCCTGGCCCTCTGGAAGGATAGATAAGTTTAAGGAAGTCTAGAATGTGTTGCCATAGACGAACTCTTTCAGGAATGTCCTATAAAACTTATTTAAACCCCAAAATACCACATTTCAGAGAGAGGGCTGGATCCCTCTAAGACATTATTGTCAAATAGAAATAAAATAAGATTATGCCTACATCTATTTCCACTTTTGGAAAATTCTCCTTTTCCCAATAGATGCCAACATCTGCCAAGATCCAGCTAAATTGTGTTAAATTCTCAGGCAGAATTTGGTTCCCTTTCAAATCAGTCTCATATTTGCAGTGTCTTCAAAATTGACATTTATCATATTAAATAAAAACATTTAAAAATGATTAACCTACTTGGTTCTTCTAACTCACAGACAAAAACTTTGTAGTAAGAGTTAGTTTTATTCATTCTTATATCCAGACCCCAATACAGTGCCTGGCACATAGCAGGCATACATCAAATACTATTGAATAAAGCAAAGAAGAATGGAATGTGTTTATTTCGTTTAGAATATATGAAAGCTGGGATGTTAAATGACCTTTGGAAGTTCCTGATAGCCGTAAGATTTTGCCTTTGTATTTTGTAAACTAATATCCAGAGTAGATTTCAAACTGTTTTTGAAATGGGTTGATAGCTCATTTTGTGGGTTGTTTTGAATATTGTTGCAGCAGGCAGAACACATTAGCATTCATCTTAGAAAGGAAGTGGCAGCATATCTATTTCTGTAATTCTAATGCAAGTAATCAGTTTGTTGGGGAAAACAACAAGCTAAGACTTCAAACAAACTTAACATGAACTGCCTAGCCTTTTGTTTAGTTGAAAAATTCCCCAGAAAAGGTTTGTTGCTTCCTGCTTAGGGACTTTGCTCTGAAAAAGAAACACTTTGCTAATTTTTGCATTTCCTGGTATACATAATCCATCTCAAGGCCAAATTCAGAGGCAAATTTCCTCATAGAGAGAGAGAGAGAGGAAGAGAAGCATTTTATTTTCATTATGCAACTAACGTCCTCTCCATTTATGAAATAAGAAACCTGTGTCTGCTAGTCATTTACTGTTTATACATTTTTGATGACTCCTACAGGGATCTAAAATTTTTACCCACATACATTTAATTCATTTTCTCTAGAAACCACTATAACTTTATTCTCCAGAGGACTGGACCACAATCAGTTCCTGTGAAAAGCCTATTTGTACAACTCGTTTGCTCTGATAAGTGTAAAACACAGTGATGTATCCTCTTAAACCATGGGCAAAATATTTTTAGCATGTGCCATTTGATTAATACCAGGTTCTGACTGAGAAATCTATTGGCTAGTATACTGAGGGACTGTGTTAAGGGAAAAACTTCTCTTCCCGGGTCCCCCAGGGGCATGGTTTCAAAGGCAGGTGCTTCCAGCTACATACCTCCATCCATGCCCCCATTGGGGAACATAAAGTTCTTTGTCTAACTTTCCTGAGCTCTGGCTAGGTGGAAAATCCAGGTGAGCTTCATTGTTCAAAAAGCCCCTGAAGGCCAAGAGCGGTGGCTCACGCCTGTAATCCCAGCACTTTGGGAGGCCAAGGCGGGAGGATCACGAGCTCAAGAGATCGAGACCATCCTGGCCAACATGGTGAAATCCCACCTCTATTAAAAATACAACAATTAGCTGGACATGCCTGTAGTTCCAGCTACTGGGGAGATTGAGGCAGAAGAATTGCTTGAACCCAGGAGGCAGAGGTTGCAGTGATCAGAGATGGCGCCATTGCACTCCAGCTTGAGGGCGACAGAGCTAGACTCTGGCTCAAAAAAAAAAAACGCCAAAAGCTCTGGGAGGAGGGGGCTCTGTTGCTGACCAAGCAGCCAATCCAGTATCACAGTCACAGATCAGTCACTCCAGAGGAAGTTGGAAAGAACTCTTCTCATTGGACAAGAACATGAATGGGGAAGGAATAACTCCAGAGTTAAAACCCTGATGCTCCTTACCTGCCCGGATTCCCTCTTTGGATCCCCTCCCACGGCAGGTGGGAGCTCTCTCTCTCTCTTTCTCTCTGCCTAATAAATTGCTCTCTGCTAAATTCTTTGGGTCCACAATATTTATTCCAACTGTAAGCTCACCACACATCTGAGGCCGCTTTCCCCATTCTTGGGGTTAGAGAGGCCAAGGACCCTGGAATCAGAATGGGGAGGGTGCTGAGTATGCAGCCCTGCCCAGGTTACAATATCACTTATTCATCTCTATTTTTGCTCAAATTTTCAATAATAAATATATCTCAATTATTTTCTGTATGATACTGAAAATATGTATGTCTACCTGTTCAAAGTGTCATACTCCTAAACAGGGTATATGTAATTGTCTATTCTAACTATTAAGTTCATTGCAGATAGTATAAAAGGGAGAGCTTATAAAAACAATCAAGAAATAATTATTCTATGAAACATAATATATTATATCATTTCAATATATCTATTTATAAATATAAAAGTAAGTGTATTATTTCTAATACTTAATTGTTTTTGTAATAGAAACGTAGCACAAAGCCAAAAATAACACATGCATGCTTACTTGAAGATATGTTTATCTGTGTTCTTAGGTACTCATTCCCATAAAGGCCGGAGGTGTATCTCCACTCAATCTGGTTTTTCTCCCAAAGTTTAATGGCTTTAAGCACGTAGAGTTAAGAGTTGTCAGTAGTTAATAGTTTTGTTTGCTAGGGCTTTTTTTAAAAAAAAGATTATCCATTAGTCTCATCTAATTTTCCTATAAAATAGTAACATACATATCTTGAGATTCATTGAAACTAACAAATAAAACCACATTAAAATAGTCATAATGGTAACGCTATCTTTAGAAAGAACAAATAATTGATAGAAGGTGTACCTGGGAAACACATGGGTGTACAGATATCTTAAAGTCCTTTTAAAAAAATAAAATGTTCTGCCTGATATTATTACCACATTTCATCAATTTAAATAAATGTTTAAGTACACCTCCAGCAAAAAGACAAAATGGACTCCCCGTGGCTAAGGTGCTCAAGGTTAAACAGAATGAAATGGCCACTGGTGAAGGAGCAGTGTCTTACTCCACCTTCTTGGAAAGATGTAAAAGTGTCACAGGATCTCCTGTTCTACAATCAAGCCAAACTGGTTTCTGTGGTTGGAAATGTCCCAAGTGACCACCAACAGACCAACTGGCACCAACTGAATGAGCATCTGAAATCAGCCAATTAAAAGAGAATGGTGATTTTAGGCTTAAAGATGATCTAATCAAGACTATTCCTCATTCTCTTGACTCCCCACTCCCCACCTGCACTTTGTACATTTATGGCCTTAACTCTACAATCTCTCATTGAAGCACATTTTCTGATTACAATGAAGTCTAGGAAAAAAAGAGAGCTTTATTTTTTATTAAAAAGAGGAATCTGCACATTTATTAATAAAAAATAAAGCTCTCTTTTTTTTTCTTCACAGATCTCAGCCCCTTTTAATATAATGAAAATATTTTCTGTGCCACCACCCTCGCCCTAGAGCCTACCATTGAATAAATGTTTATTATCAATGTCATGTTATTTTTTTCTTTCCATAGTTCTATTTATTCATGTCCTGGCCCTTTTCAATAGCACTTGATATGTCTAAATCTGTCCCAGCTCAAAAGACCTTGTCTAAATCCTGAATGGCTTATCATCACACTACATTTTTTCTAATGTTCATGACATCACATAGTTTTTGGTTTTGCTTCTTGTTTGAAGTCCTTTTCAAACTTTCTTTTTGTTTACTCTTTTCCTTCTTTATCTTGGTTAAATAGTATTCTGTTGTGTTTATATATCACACTTTATCCATTCATCTGCTGATACATATTTAGACTGATTCTATATCTTGGCTATGGTGAAGAGTGCTATAATAAATATGAGGTTATAGGCGGCTCTTTCCCATACTGATTTTCCTTCCTTTGGATGAATATCAAGAAGTGAAATTATCTGGTCATATGGTAGTTCTATTTTGTAGTATTTTGAGAAAACTCCATACTGTTTTCCACAATGGCTCTAATAATTTACATCCCCACCAACAGTGTAAGAGTTCTCTTTTTACTGCATCCTCACCAGCAACTCTTATTTTTTGTCTTTTTGATAACCATCCTGAAATAAGTTGATATTTCCTTGTGGTTTTAATTTTTAATTTGCCTGTCCCTGATTATAAATGATGTTGAACATTTTTTTCCATACACTTTTGACCATTTGTCTGTCTTTCTCTTGACAGATTTCTATTTAGAATCTTTGCCCATTTTTATTAGATTAATTTTTTAATGTTGAGTTTTTTATTGTTGATTAGTCTATTTTGGGGATTATTTCTTGACAGTTGTTTTTTTTTTTTTTTTTTTTTTTTTTTTTTTGGTTTTTTTTTTTTTTTTTTTTTTTTTTTTTTTTTTTTATGCCTTACTCATAAAATCTTGCCTAGACTAATGTATCAAAGCATTTCTCTTATGTTCACTTCTAGAACTTTTGTAGTTGCAAGTCTTATGCTTTAATTATTTTATCCATGATGAATTAATTTTTGCATATGGTGGGAGATCAGCATCTAATGGTATTATCCTGCATAATTGTATACATTTTATTTCAGCAACATTCATTAAATACGTCATCCTATCTGCAATGTTCTCGACACCTTCATCAGAAAATATGGATTTATCTCCAGCTATAATATTCTGTTACATTGGTATTTGTGTTTTTTAATACATATAGCATACTGTTTTAATTACTACAGGTTTATAGTACATTTTAAAGTCAGAAAGTGTGAAGACTTCAGCATTGTTCTTTTTGTTCAGCATTGCTTTGACTATTCAATGCTTTTATGTAGTTCCACACACATTTCAATATTTCTTTTTGTATTTTTATGAATAATATCATTGATATTTTTCTAGAGATTGCATTGGGTAGTATGATCAGTGTAATAATATTATATGTTTATTGTAACAATATCAATTTTTTTCAATACATAAGCATGAAGTGTCTTTCCATTTTTCTGTGTCCTTTTCAAATTATTTCATTAGAATTTTATAGTTTTTATTTTAGTGGTATTTCATCTCCTGGGTTAAATCATTTCTAGACATTTTAGTTGCTGCTATAAATAGAAATGCTTTCTCAATTTCTTTTTTCAGCCACTTTTTAAGTGTCTTATAGAATTATTACTGATTTTTGTAAGTTGATTTCATATCCTGAAACATTACAGAATTCATCAGTTCTAACAGTTTTTAGTGGATCTTTTCTACATATAAGATCATGCCATCTGCAAAGAAGAACAATCTCTTTTCCAATTTGAATGACATTTGTTATTTCTCTTTTTTTTTTTTTTGAGAGAATGAGTAGATGACTTTAATTGTCCTGCATCAGCTATCAGCTATCACCAGTGATACAGAAAGAGAATGTCCTTTGTTAACAAACAAAGAGGGTGTTGCTATGATGTTTAATGAACACTCATTATAACCTAGTAGTATGAAATGTGTGGTCTGATTGGTTGATCTCAAAACAATTATGTTGACATCTCATAACTTAAAGATCATACGGCTTTGTAATTATTTTCTCTTGCCTAATTGCTCTGGCTAGGTCTTTCAGTAATATGTTAAATAAGAGTAAAAAAAATTGGGCATTCTTATCCCATTCAAATTCTTAGATTGAAGTCTTTCAGCTTTTCCCCATTTAGTATGATTGTACCTGTGGGTTTGTCAGCTATGACCTTTACGTATTGAGGTATGTTCCTTACATACCAAATTTATAAAGAGTTTTTATCAGGAAGAATGTTAACTTTCTGAAATGTATTTTCTACATTTATTGAGATGACCAAGCAATAAAGATTTTATCCTTTATTCTGTCGATCTGATGTGTGTAACATATTGATTTGTGTATGTAGAACCATCTTTGTGTCCCTTAAATAAATCCTATTCGATCATAGTATATTATCTTTCTGATGTGCTGTTGTATTTTGTTTGCTAGTATTTTGCTATTTTTTTTGCATCTATGTTCATCAGGAATATGGGAATGTAGTAAGTTTTCCTTAATCCAGTTTACCATTGATATGCATTTAAGTTGATTCCATGTCTTTGTTATTGAGACATGAAGTTGTTTGATTTTTGCTTGTTAATTTGTTTAAGTTTCTTATATATTTTGGATATTAGACCATTGTCAGATGCATAGTTTGCAAATATTTTCTTCTATTCTGTAGGTTGTCTGATTATTTTGTTGATAGTTGCTTTTGTTGTAACGGCACTCTTTGGTTTAATTAGGTCCCATTTACCAAATTTTAATTTTAGTGCCAAGGCTTTGGCTTCTTCATTATGATATCTGCCAGGGCTTCTGTCCAGAATGGTATTTTCTAGATTTTCCGCAAGAGTTTTCATACTTTTAGGTTTTATATATAAGTGTAAATGCACCTTGAGATAATTTTTCTAAATAATGTAAAGAAAGGGGTCCAGTTTTAGTCTTCTGCATATGGCTAGCCAGTTATCCCAGCACCTAGTGAGTCCTTTCCCCATTGCTTGTTTTTGAAAACTTTGTCGAAGATAAAATGGATGTAGATGTGTAGCTTTATTTCATTGTGTTCTCTTCTACTCCATTGGTCTATGTGTCTGTTTTTATATCAGTATTACACTGTTTTTGTTAATTTAGGCTTCTTGTATAGTTTGAAGTTTGGTATGATTTTTCTAGCTTTGTTGTTTTTGCTTAGGATTGCCTTGACAATTGGTGCCCTTTTTTGTTCTAAACAAATTTTAAAATAGTGAACAAATTCTGTAAAGAATATCTTTGGTAGTTTTATAGGAATAACATTGAATTTGTAAACAGCTTAGAGAAGTATGGCCATATGAAGAATATCGATTCATTCTATCCATGAGTATGGAATGTTTTTTCATATGATTGTGTCATCTCTGATTTCTTTCAGTAGGGTTTTATAACTTTTATTGTAGAGGTCTTTTATGTCTCTTGGTAATTGTATTTGTAGCTATTTATTCATTTGTGGCTATTGTGAATGAGATTGCATTCTTGATTTGGCACTCAGCTTGAATACTGTTGGTGTATAGAAATGCTACTGATTTTTGCACATTGATAATATAACCTGAAAATTTATGGAAATGATTTATCAGATTGGGAAGATTTTTGTGCAGAGACTATGGAGCTTTCTAGGTATATAATAACATCTTCAAACAGGAATAGTTTGAATTCCTCTATTACTATTTGGATCCCCTTTATTTCTTTCTCTTGATTGATTACTCTGACAAGGACTTCCAGCATTATGTTGAAAAGGAATGGTGAGACAGGACACCTTCATCTTGTTTCATTCTCAAGAGGAATGTTTCCAAGTTTTGCCTATTCAGTATGATCATGGCTGTGGGTTTGTCATAGATGGTTCTTATTATCTCGAGGTAGGTACATTTGATGCCTTGTTTTTTAAGGATTTTTAACATGAAGAGATGTTGGATTTTATCAAAAAGACTTTTCTGCAATTATTGAGAAGATGATTGGTTTATTTTTTTTCATTCTGCTTATGTGATGATTCTCATTTATTGATTTGCATAGGTTGACCCAATCTTGGATCTCAGGAATAAAACTACTTGACTGCGGTAAATTCACTTTTGACGTGCTGCTGGACTTGGTTTGTTAGTATTTTACTGTGGATTTTTGCATCTACGAACATTGAAAATATTGACTTAAAATTTTCTTTTATTGTTCTGTCTCTGACAGGTTTTAATATTAGGATGATGCTGGTGTCATACAATGAGTTAGGCAGGAGTATCTCCTCCTTGATTTTTGGAATACTTTCACTAGGAATGGTACCAGGTCTCTATTTATATCTGGTAGAATTCAGCAATGAATCCATCTGGTCCAGGGCCTTTTTTGGTTGGTAGACTTTTTATTCCTGATTCAATTTTGGGGGGACACTATTCAGCCCATCATTATCCTCTGTTCCCCCAAATTTATATCCATTCCCCATGAAAAAATGCATATATCCCACTCCAAAATTTCCAAAGTCTTAACTATGTCCCAAATGTTACCTAAATATTATTAACTCAAAAAGTTCAACTATATATCTATTTCAGGTATGGGTAAAACTCTGCGTATGATCTAGTAGCAGAGTTTCTGCTAGTATAACATTCTCTAGAACCTTGTTGGTTGTGCATGTATGTCAAGGGGCTCCATGCCAGTTGTCATAAATAAGGATCCTTCCCAGATCCTTTCTGCATAACTTCTTATCCATTTCTGGATTCTGCTGAGATGATGTAGTATATCTGTAAATTGCATGTCTAATATCTCCTGTAAAAGTTTGTCCAGCCACACCAAGGTATTCTCTTCAGAGCATGCTTTACCATCTTTTGAGATAACATATAAGCTGAGAATTTTCCAAATCATCATGTTCTCATTCTTTTTTGCTTAACAGTTTCTTCAATTTATTTTTCTCACATTTTGCTCTAAGTAGCCAGCAGTAACCAGGCTACACATTCAACAGTTTGCTTGAAAATATCATCAGTTACATATTTAAGTCCTTTGCTTACAGGTTCTTCTTTTCACCAAGTAGTACACGAGTTAGCCAAGTTTTTTTTTTTTCTTTAGACCCTTTATAACATAGGTCTCAGAAATTATTCCTTCTCAGAAATTTTCCTGTCCTTCTATCAACTAAATGCCACACAAAAAAATCTACCGTAAACTGGGTGGCTGGACATGAATTTTGGAGTGACACTATTCCACCCATTATTGTCCATCCTCTTTTTAATAACAGTACCTAATAAAATGTTTTGCCTTTCCTTCTGAAACCTTAACAGAAATACCTCCAATGTCCATATTTTCACCAACACTCTCTTCAAGGAAAACTAGACTTTTTTTTTTTTTTAATCGTGAGCTATTTTTGCAGCTTCTGCTCTTTACTTGATTTCAAAAGAACTTTCACATTTCAAAATATTTAATTAAAAAAAATTCACTTCTAAGTACCAAAATCTATGTTCATTTTCTAGAGCTTCCATGATGGTACATAATAAACTGAACAGCTTAAAACAAGAGAAATATATTCTCTCATACATCTCATACTCTCATAATTCTGCAGGCTTGAAGTCTGAAACATCACCACTATCAAGACAATGCTCCCTCTGCAGACTCTAGGAAAGTATCTTCTCTTGCCTCATATAACTTCTGGTGGTCCCAGGAATTTTCTGGCACATGGTAGTATAACTTCAATCTCTGTCTACCTTTATCATAGGGTGTCTTTTTTCCTCTGTCTGTTTCTCTGCCCTCCTATTTTTATAAACACATCAGTCATTATACCTCAGGGTGTACCATAAATCCAGTATAGTATCACCTCAAATATCCTTAACTAATTACATCTGCAAAGACCCTACTTCCAAATAAGGTTGTAATCTGTGATTACAGGGGCAAACATGAATTGGAGGTTTGGGAGGCACTAATACAACTAATCAACTCGTTATACCTTCTTTCCATTAAGTCAGCAATAGCAAATCAAGATAAAGGCTATTGGATTTTGCATTAAAATGTAGCCTTCCAGTGTTTTGTTTTGTGCCATTTTGTTTTTCACTTTAATGAAACGTATACTACTATATTCATCATCCCAGCATGAATAGAGAACTGTATTTATAGAGGGACAGACTGAGAAGGTGCTACAAAGTAATATCTATATCTGTTTTGTTCTTAACAGAGTTGAGGTATTTTGAAGTATTATGTAATTTGTAAATATAGGGCAGAGTCAAGTGTAAGTAAACATTTCTATTCCAGGTCAACATCCTTATTTTCCTGTGAGATATGAACGTTTCTCTTTAGCCCTATTTAAAAACTTACTTCAAAGTATTATTACAAAGTTTGAAAATGTTTCTGTTGAGGTTGGGAAAATGGAGGTTTATTTAAAATCAGAATTCACATTTGCATTTTTCTAATCATAAAATAAGTTCTTTGCCACTTGCTGCTGGTAATTAAAATGAACACATGATACACCCATATACACACCGTTTTCTACATTCTACAAAGATGATGGCCAAATAATCATGGTACTCATCAAATGAATTCCGAATGAGTAGATTATAAAAGCAAATCTTATTTTGTAAAGCTGGAAAGGATGCTAGAAATTTTCTACTTCAACTTTACAGTTTATCATTGAAGGAAGTGAACAAAAGTTATTGACTTTCCCAGAATCATGTAGCTAATTAGTGACAAGGCTAGAGTTGCAAATACTTGGTTTTTTTTAAAAAACAAAAATTAAGTCTACTGATGTCTCTCACTTGCAGACTAAGTCCTTTGTGTGTTAGTGATGGTTACCCATGGTGTGTCATTAAAAAACAAACAACAGCAACAAAAACAAGTAAGTACTTTAGCTTTCTCTGTTTCCCTGTGATGTTCATGCTGAGCCCCAGGAAAGATATACTGATCTGCCTTTCTCCCTGAAAGTCTCCTTTTGCCCCACAGAGAAGATCCTACACAGTATGTTTGTGCTGAGGTTCAGACAGTTTAAGCAAACCCATTGATTTAAAAGATATGTGGGCTGGAATAATCAACTTATTTATTTGCCAAGGAAAACCACATTATTATTTCTAAGACCAATATTATGACTGTCTATACTACAAAAGCAGCTGTGGGAATAATAATGTCTCTATGAAAATACTATTTTAAGGATCAAATAATCCAATATACATGAAAATTGCTTAACACCTAGTAAAAAATCAATGAATCATGATGTCTTCTTTATATTTTCAGCATATTTTAGAGACAAAACGATGAAATAACACAGACAGTAAGTCGAAATGGTATAAGGATAAAAAGAAATTAAGAGATCACAGGCTATTGAGAGTACTTAGACAAAGGAGAAATTTAATACCTATAGCACTGGTCCTCTCAAATTTATCCTATTTGCTGTATTAGCTGCATAAGCAACTTGTTAGTCATTGAATTTTAGAGCTGGAAAGGACCTCCATATGTAGTTAATCTGAATCAAGATTTTTCCAACCCCAGCACTATTGACATTTTGATCCAGATAATTTTTGCTGGGGAGTCTGCTGTGGACTATATACTGTTTAGCCTCATCCCCAACCTCTACTCCTGAAGTTATAATAACCAACACACATTGTCAAACGTCCCAGTAAGGGCAAAACCACCCCCAGTTGAAAGCCGCTGATCTGACCTGATCATTTTATCTATGAGAATGAAAAACATCAAGTGATCTTCTTAGTTTCTTATAAATAGGCTATCTAATGCTGTGAGGTTAAAAAAACAAAAACAAAAAAACGATATTGAAATGAACTAGAGAATCATACACGAAAACTTCCTTTTAGTTCTTCTGCCTTTTATTTGTGTGTGATTTGGAATAAGTCACTTATCTTCTATGAGTCTCAGTTTCCTTCCTAAAATAGGAAAAAAAAAAAAAAACTTAACCTAAATTAATCATTGGATTATGGGAGACTAAAACGGGATGGCATTGTTAAAAGTTTGAAGGCAGCCCACCTGCACAGACATATGCACGTGCACACAGCTATACTTGTGTATTATTGTCATTGCTATTCTTAGGAAAGAGCCAGGTTTTAAACCCAGTTCCCTTTATAAACTTAATTTAATCCACTGACCTACATTCAAAGGGGCCTGTAAAGTAATATTGTCAAAATATGTATATAAGAGTAACCTGGAGTACTTGCTAAAATAAAAATCCCCAAGAGCATTCCCAGTAAATTTAATTTGAAAGTCTGAAGTGAACTTTGGAGTTGGCATGGTTAATAGAAAATCTTAGATGATTTTTCTGTTCCCTTTGATTTTGGATCACTGTGGTGTTGGCTGTTTTCAGTTGTTCTCAAAGTATGTTCTGATTTTCAAGTGTTATTCTTTCTCCATTCAATAACATCTAAGTATAGATTCGTTACCAAAAGTCTTATTTGTATATGATTTTTATTGTCACCTCCCTGCTAAATTTCTTCAGTGAGTCTTTCTCTCATTAAGTATAAAATGCAAACACTCAATTGTGATAAAATGTCTTTATATGATCCTGCCACTTCTTTACTAATCAACATTGTTACTGTATTTTTCTTGTCTTCATCCTCCCACCCCTCACTTCCCGACTTTCATTCTGCCCTTCATAACTCACCCTTCCTGGAATCCCCACCCCAGTATTTACGCTCAAGATTCTTAAATAACACATGTTCTGTAACTCTCAAACACATGTGATTCTCACAAATGCCATACTGTACAAATTGCCCCAGATCAAGCACAACATATCTATCTCTATAAGCTCATACGAATCACCTCACACTACTGGATACACTTATCTGACTGCCATAGAGAAATCCCTACCATTTCTTCAATATCCCTGCTACTTGTATATACATCAAATATAGGTAGTAATGTAGTCTGCATATGTGTGTGTGCCCCCATGGACCACAGAGCCACAATGTTCACCAATGTCAGAAATAGAAAATTTCCATTTAATCATTTTGTATATAGAAACCATAACTGACACACATTGAAGGTTCAATAAATATGTATTAAAAGAATGAACAGTGCTGTAAATAATACACATACAATTAAGATAAAGTCTTATCTCAGAAAGTTTACAAAAGACTAAATGAGAAGACTATAATCACAGAGAAATATGAAATCCTATCTATTGAGTGAGCACTTTGCCATCTCAATGGGATGTGCACAATACTGCATACATGTAATACAGGACAAATGGAAGCACAGAAATAGGACCAATCTCTTCTGTTCATTTATATTCCCATTTCTGTTCCTAAGTCCAAATAACTTCTTTTTATGGTGATTGTATTATCTCAATAATACATGGATAGCTGCTGTCTGAAGAACACTTAGTATAAATTAACTGCCACTGTAATTTTTTTAAAATATAGATATCAGGACAATCTCAGCCACAGGACTGGTCTTTTTTTTTAAAAAAAAAGAGGGCTTTTTTCCATAGCTCTCCTACCACTAGTTTTTAGTTCATATGGTTATAAACTTCCAAACTTAACTCTTCTAGATGAATATAACCACACCAGAATCAATCTTCAGCTTTCTCCTAACACAGAGACACTATAGAATTCTCCAATTTTCCTCTGAGGCCCACGCAACTTCTAATCAACAAGATGTACTTACACCTAGGATGTGTTGAGCAATGAGTGAATATAAAACTAATGAAAGAAACAGCTTCTGAACAAAGAGTACATATGTATGCACATGTTCTTCACACGAAATAAACTTACCTACAGACTGATATGGTTACCCTATTTTGATATGTTTCCAATTCATCCATGAGGTTCATTTTTCTGGTCTTTACCCATTTTGCTCCCATAACATTCATCACCAGTATCCAGTACAATCATAATACCTTCTCCTTATCTCATCTATCAGATAACTGTTATTGAATTATAGAAAAATGAATATGCGCGTTAATGTTTATACAACATAGACAAATGAGAAACACATTAATTTATTTAAATAGCCTACATTTTATTTTCATTTTTATATACTCACCTAGCAGACTTTTCCTCCTCTTAATGATCAATATAATATGTTAAAAATGAATTGTTCATAGAATAAATTACTCATTTATCAGAGAGTCACACATGACTCTTTTTGAGTCTTCCCAAGAAAAATAAATGACTCAAAAATCTTCTATTTGGTAATCAAAAGATAATCATTTTATTATATTTAATATAGTTATTGAGAAGCAACAAGGGGCATTTGCATTTACAGAAAGTGCCGCTTAGAACTTTCTTTTTATTGTTATCAAAGATGCTGGTCAATACTTTGTAGCTTTTCTGAGCTTATGCATTCTGATCAAACTTTAGAATATAAAAGATTAAACTTCTCAGCTAATTACATGCCTGGAGGCACATTAACAATACAACTGTCAATGGTCTGTTAAAAATTCATTTTGCATTTTTAACGCAGTCCTGATAGCAAAACTTTGAAGGCAACAAAGTGGAAAGAGTTATATTCTTATTTTAAAAGTTATTTTAGAAACCTTGAAAAATTTGAACTTTATTATTTTATATTATGGGACATTTCAGAGGTAGTATGGAATCAAAGTGAATTTTTTCATGCTAAAAAAATTCATGTGTCATTGATTTTAGTGAGAAGAAACATAAGACTCTTTTGGCCACACCTTTTAATTTAACTAGTGAGATTACTAAACCATAGAAAGATTTTGAGACTTCTACAAATGCAGCCAATTAGAGAGAGATAGGTCTAGTACTGAGAACTGTTAATTTTTTTTTTTTTTTTTTTTGAGACGGAGTCTTGCTCTGTCTCCCAGGCTGGAGTGCGGTGGTGCAATCTTGGTTTGCTGCAACCTCTGTCTCCCAGTTCAAACTATTTTCCTGCCTAAGCCTCCTGAGCAACTGGCATTACAGGTGCGAGACACCATGTCTGGCTAATTTTTGTATTTTTAGTAGAGACAGGGTTTCATCATGTTGGTCAGGCTGATCTCAAACTCCTGACCTCATGATCTGCCTGCCTCGGCCTTCCAAAGTGCTGAGATTACAGGTGTGACCCATCATGCCTGGCCAGAACCATTAACTTTTAAACCAGAGAGTTTTCCATATTATTGTTGCCTCATTAAGAGTCAGAGATGAGTATTTTAATATGTTTGAAATATAAGCTGCCTGTTATGGGCTGAATTGAATCCATCTCAAAATTCACATGTTGAAGCCCTATCCCCATGTACTTTAGAATGTGTCTGTGTTTAGAGATAGAACTTTTAAAGAGAGGATTAAGTTAAAATGAGGCCACTGGCGGTAGACCCCAATCCAGTTTCACTGGCATCCTTATAGGAAGAGGAAATTTGGATACACAAATACACCAAGGATGCCTGCACAGAGTGGAAAGACAAAGTGAAGAGGTGCACTTGCAAAGAGAGTCCTCCAAAGCAATAAAAACCCACCAATACTTCACATTCAGATTTCCAGCTTCCATAGAAAATAAATATCTGTTCTTTAACCCACCCAGTCTATGATACTTTGTTAGGTCAGTCCCAAATTTAGGCAGAATCTAATACACTGCCTAAATTATAAAAAATAGTGTGTATATTTTACAACAGAATTACAAATAATACCTTTTTAAAGTTTAACTCTCCACAGAACTCTGAATTTGTAACAAAACAAACATTGAAACAAATATGAAAAAGATTTTATGTTTTAGAGAAAAAGAGTAATTTGCAGTTTACTTGAAAGAAGACTTTACAAAAACAACTAAGAAAATAAAACCAAATTTGGCTTATGGGGCTGATCAGATAAAACTTGTAAATGACAAACAGAGTTGCACAGATATAATAATTGACTACATGAAAAAATAGAAATTGTTACAGAGATGAAATGATTTGATAAATTCTACCTATTTTATTTTTGATGTTTCTAAAAAATATTTTAGAATTGCTGTTTATACAACTTAAGACAGTAACACATAGTTCTATTTTCAATATTGAGATCTATGAGACCAATATTAAATTTCAGAATTCCTCAAATATATTTTTTAAAAGAATGACTATTTTAGTTTTGTAAAATTATGAAGGCAGTTACTTCAGTGAAAAGAAATTTAGGCTTAAAGTCAGGAATCTAAAATATTATTAGTTTTTAATTAGCAGTATGATTATCATCAAATGGCTTACTTTATCTCTGCCTCAACTGCTATGTATGTAAAAGAAATAAATATTCTAAATAATCTCAATATTTACTTTTTGTCCTAAAATTCTTTCATGCTAAACATAATTGCTTTATTTGTAAAGTTGATATTTGTGACTGGTAAAATATAAAATTACTCATTAGTTCACCCCGAGAAAGAGTCTTAAGATAAATAAGTAAATATTTGTAAGTTCAGTACTCTGTAATCTTATGAACCAGGAAAAAAATTAAGAATTTGGCAGATATTTAATCTTTTTAGACGTTGGCACCAAAAATTTTTCAAGGTATTTCACAGGTTTTGCTGGCTTCTCCCAGCATGAGGGCAAAGTTATAATGCACTTCAACACTGTCTAGTAAGACTGCTATTCACTAAACTAAGAGATGTATTTTGCACTTTTTTTTTTCCACACAGATTTTTACAGATGTGACAAAGCCAGAGCAACTGAGGGCAGACTTACAAACAATTGCTATAGAAAGTCACTGGGGGCCAAAAAAAAAAAAATTAATGTTTGCTTAAGCTGTTTCTTTCTATGCACTTAACTTCCCTAGCTAAAACTGTTTTTTGATCCACATACTCCTAGCTATAAATAGGTGTTAAGATGACACTGAGAAATTGGAAAGAGAAAATAACTGCTTCTGAGTGCACGTAATTTGAAATGACAAGACCTTTAGCCTAAGAGGTAGGTGCAACATTTTGACTTTGCAAGTAATTTAATAACTATAAGCCCCTTAATCAATATAAGCTTCAATTTAATATGTGTAAAGTAAGTACTTCATTAAATTATTCAATAAACACTTGTTGAGAACACAGGTGCCACACACTTGGGCTCATTTCTTAAGATTAGAAAAATGAAAGAAACCTGCAATTCAATAAGAGAGAGTTAGAATTAAATGACGATTACAACCCTTGGTGATGAGTGTTGCAATAGACACATGCATGACAGGATGTGGAATGAAGGGAAGGAGTAGCTCATGCAGCCCGGGAGGAGCACGATTTGCAAATTTTCAATGTCATTGCCTTTTGTGCTGAGTCTAGAAGTATATGCATATTGTATCTGAAAGCAGAGTCAAGAGAAAGCAGATCAGTGTGCACAAAAAGCATTGCATAGAAGAATAACTGCCAGGGAAGACTGAATTTGATGCTAGCCTTAATATTTGTGTTTTCTCAAGTCTCTTACGGATCCACATGCTATGTAAAACACCACCGAAAAAAACCACGTATTTAAAACAACAACAATATAAACACATCCAGATGTATTTAGTCCAATAATTACTGACACAGAAGAAAAGAGTGGAGATATTGAAATTAGGGGGTGTACCCAGCTTTTGTGGGTTCTTGACCTCTCTAACTCCGAAGAATGCGGAAAGGGGCTGCGAAGAGGCAGTGAGTTTGCCTTTGGAATAAATATCATGGACCCGAAGAGTTTTGCTGTAGAGTGATTTATTAGACAGCAAGAGAGTGGTGGGGGGGAGGGAGGAGACGAGAAAGAGAGAGAGAGGAAGAGGAAGAAGAGGAGGAGGAGGAGGAAGGAGAAGAAGAAGAAAAAAGGAAAAGAAAACAAAAATATTTTCTTTGTGGGAGGGGAACCCAGAGCGGGAAATCCATTCAGGTAGGAGCCCCTGAAGTTTTAACCCTTGAGTTATTCCCTCTTCATTCATGTTCTCATCCAATGAGAGGAGTTCTTTCAAACTTCCTCTGGAGTGATTCATCTTTGACTCTCATACCGGACTGGCTGCTTATTCTACATCCCTGAGTTTCAGATCCCCCTCCTCCCAGAGCTTTTGGTGGGAATTTGGTACAAAAGAGCCTCACATGGCTTTCCCTACCTGGCCCGTGGGAAAACCAGACAAAGAACTTAACATTTGAAACCCCTGTGGTCTCTGGATGGAGGTGTGGAGCCGGGAAATTCCTGCACCAGAAACCCCTCCCCTAGTGACCCCGGAAGAGAAGTTTCTTTAACACAGTCCCTCAGTATTAGAAAAGGATCCATTTTCCAGCATGGGGAATATCTGGAATTTACCAATTCTTATTCTATGTTCTCTTTATCTTCAACCACCATACAATTTGATTTAACTATTCTGTTTAGATAAATTTAAAATAAACACCAGATAGTGCAAAAATCTTCCAGCTCACTCTAATGTCTCTACCAAGCCCCTCCATGCCCTGTGCTGTAGAAGCATGTATGTCACATTTTTCCACACATCGGCGCTAGATCTGAGCATTTCATGCCCTGGATGAGAGCGCAGAGACAAAGGAATTCTCTAGTGCTATGTAGTGTAGTATTTTGATGGTGAAGTTAGTGAGGAATGCAATTTAAGGTCACTACCATTCACATTAGGAGTTGATGGTTGCAGTGCAAGGAAACAAGCACCTGCAAAGGAAATAGAAATATCATCACAGTGTGTGTTGGAAATGAAACCAGTGCGTCTTCAGACCCATTAGCTTTTGCCACCACTTCATAACTTTCCAGGAAACAATCTACGCTTAGAGAATACACCTACCTTTACTAGTGCACAGCATTCATTGTTTGTAAAAAAATGAGAAGTATTACTGGACAATGTTGCTAGCTAAGGAGACACATATTTTAACAAGACGTGCCTTTTGCGCACTTGTAAGGAAGCTATCCTGTTTAGATTCTCAGTGGGAGGATTGAGCCGATAGATTGAAGATAATTTTCATGCTTGTATTTTTGCATAAGTTTAACTAAACAAATAAAAATTATCAATGGCAAACCTAATGAATATGAGAGAAGAGTAACTTTTCTTTCTTTGTTATATGAGTGTGCAGCACAGGATGGGGAGAGGGAGGAGAAACAGTTGGAAAAGTGGCTGAGTTTTAAATTATTAGCTAATCATCTTTCTCTTTAACTTGTGTGTCCAGGTTATTTTGTAAAGACTCCTCTGAAATCTAAATACTAAGGTAGGTATTCAATTCAAATTGCTCTGAGAATGCTCATGATTGATTATAGCAATAAGCATTTTAAGTTATTTCTATGTAGTGCTATTAGTTTTCCTTCGTATCCTGGGAAACTCTAAAAATTGTATTCTCAATTTAATTTACATATTTGACCACTGATTAGCTATCTAGTGATCATCTAGTAAATATATAATTTTGAGTCATTAGTAAATTTAAGACAACTTCTCCTTAAAATTCAGTATGTTACTATATTCAGAAGTATACTTATATGTACAATAATTATCTTAGGCACAGAAAAATATACTTGATGGATTTAATGTGATAACTATACAGGGATGCACTGTGATGACAGCACATGTGTTTTCTTAAGCCTAGAATTATTTACTTATTCTGATGTTTATATTATTTGCTTCTGTCTCCTTAGACAGAACAACAATGCATCATAGTGAGCTTTAGACATCTATGGAACAAAGTTTTGTTTTTGTTTTTTTTTTTTTTCCAAATACTAACTTCTTTGCTTTATAAGAAGTTACTCTGTATGCACACTTGAGAATAACATTGACCTTTTAAACAGTGGCACTATACCATCACCTCGTATTTAATTCATTACCACTCCTTGCCTTTCTCTAATTGCTGTTTTTTAAAAGCTCTCTACCCTCTGATTTGAAACTGTGTCTTTTTATTTAAGAAATTATCTAAAGCAGTGATCCACATTAACTTTTCAGCGGGTTTGTAACTTCCAGCCTTTAAATTTCTTGTGTTTCTGCTACCTGGAAAACCTCACAATGAAAAATTTGACTAGAAGCAATTTTCAATATAGCCACAAACTCCTTAATTTTCAAGAGATCTATTACAGTTTTCACATATAATTTCCAGGGACATAATCCAACTAACATTTACATCACTCATTACTTAGGACACAATTATTAACTTGTAACAAAAAACATCCTACAATGAGGTGGTGCAAATACAATAACATGTGTCAGTCTCTTATACAACAGCCCATGGTGGCAGTTGGCCAAGGTATACAGTCTACACGACTAGTCACAACAGAAATTCTGATTCCTTTTATCTTGCTTATCTGCCATTTCTCAGGTGTATATGTGACTCTGTTCCGACCATCAAGTTTACATTCCAGCCTGTACCAAAGGGGGAGGGGAGGAAGTAGAAAGCAATTATCTTATAAATATCTGCCCTTGGAGTATGTACATCACTGCTATTTTCATTTTATCTGCTGTAATTAATAGCACGCTCAAATGCAACTAAAAGAGATTCAGAAATATACTCTCTAACATCTAACATTTAGTTGCTAGACCCCTTAGCAACTAAAGGACAGCATGGGTAGTTGTGAAAAATCATCAGCCTCTGTTATAGCTTATAATTGCATGTGGCCTTGTGATTACAGGGTTTTTTTTTAAGAAGTTGCTAGAAACTTGGAAATCAACTATATTTTTAAGAAAGGACACAAGATTATGATTAGTTTTTCATGGTGGCAGTTTCCAACTTGTCAATGTTTGCTAAATTAAAATGTTACCATATTCAAAACAAAAATAAGCCAGAAATAGTTTAATTCCTATAGATTGTGTTTCTAAAATGTGACTGGGCAATTCATGAAACTATCTATCAAAATATTTTCATGATCTTCAATAATAAGATGAATAAACTCTGGAGACTTAGTAATATGGTTTGGCTCTGTGTCCCCACACAAATCTCATCTCAATGTGCAATCCCCACATGTTGAGGAAGGAACCTAATGAGAGGTGATTGTATCTTGGCTGTGGTTTCCCTTGTGTTGTTTTCGTGAGTTCTCATGTAAGATGTGCCTTGTTTCCCCTTCAACTTCCACCATGGTTGAAAATTTCCTGTGGCCTCCCCAGCCATGTGGAACTTTGAGTCAACTAAATCTCCTTTCTTCATAAATTACCCAGTCTCAGGTAGTATCTTTATAGGAGTGTGAGCATGGACTAATATAGGAAATTGGTACTGGGACTGGGACACTGCTATAGTGATAACCTGAAAATGTGGAAACAACTTTGGAACTGGGTAGCAGGCAGAGGTTGCAACAGCTTGGAGGGCTCAGAATAAGACAGGAAGATGAATGAAAGTCTGAAACTTCCTAGAGACTTATTGAATGGTTGACCAAAATTCTGATAGTTATGTGGACAATGAAGTCCAGACTGAGGTGGACTCAGATGAGATGAGAGTTGGGAACAGCAGTAAAGGTGACTTTTTTACGCTTTAACAAAGAGACTGGCAGGAGCATTTTACCCCTGTCCTAGAGATATGTGGAACTTTGAATATGAGAGCAATCATTTAGGGTATCTGGCAGAATAAATTTCTAAGCAGCAAAGTATCTAAGATGTGACCTGGCTTTTTCCAAAAGCATCCAGTCATATTCATTCACAAAGAGATGACTGAAAATTGGAATTTACTTTTAAAAGAAGAAGATAAAAGCTTGGAAAATTACCAGTCTGACCAGATGGTAGGACAGAAAAGCCCATTTTCTGGAGAGGAATTCAAGTTGGCTGCAGAAATTTGCATAAGTAACAAGGAGCTAAATGTTAATCACCAAGACAATGGGGAAAATGTCATAGATCTTCAAGGCAGCCTTTTCCAGCATAGGATTGGAAGCTAAGAAGGGACAAATGGTTTTGTGGGCTGATCCCAGGGCTCTGCTGTTCTGTGCAGCCCCCGGATAAGGTGACCTACATCCCAGCAACTTCAGCCCCAGCTGTGACTAAAGTACTCATACTGGTTCTTCCATGCAATTGTCTTTGTTCATCCACACAAAACTATCCTCCAGCCATACCAAATTTATCATGATATTTACATATGTTCATTGTTTTGTAATGACTGTATTTTTATTATAATTCTTATTTCAGATGTGGGATAAGGGTTTTGTTTTTAATATTAAAAGATACTATCAAAGTTTAGTCAAACTAAAAAAAAAAGAAAAAAGAAAAAAGCTCTAAAAGAAAAGGCCCTTAAAGAGATTGACTTATAATAATACATCTCCTATCAAAGAAAAGGCCATAAATAAATGGCTTCATGCTGAATTCTATCAGACATTTAGAGAAGTGCAAATACCATTTTTTCTCAAATTCTTCCAAAAAAAATTGAACGGGAGAAAACACTTCCAGACTCATTGTATGAGGCTAACGTTACCCCAATACAAAAGCCAGACACGGACAAAACAAGAAAAGAAAGTTATAAGCCAATACCCGTGATGAATGTGGAAGCAAAAGTTCTCAACAAAATAGTAGCAGACTAAATTCAAGAACACATGAAAATAATTATTTACCATGAACAAGTGGACTTTATCCCTGGATGGCAATCCATAAATAGTATACACCATATTAACAAAATGAAGGAGAAAAATCCTATGATTATCTCCATAGTTGAAAAAAAGCATTTGACAAAATTAAATATCTTTTTTATGACAAAAACTCTCAACAGATTAGGTAAAGCGAAAAAATACCCCAACACAATAATAGCCATATATGACAAGCCCTTAGCTAATATCATTCTTGATAGTGAAAGTTTGAAAGGTTTTACTCTAAGATCAGGAAGAAGAGAAGGATGGCTATTCTCACCACTTCTTTTAAACATAGTATTAGAAGTCCCAGCCAGAGCAATTAGACAAGAGAAATAAATAAGAGGAATCCATATTGGAAATATTTAATTGTCTCTACTGGATTTTACATAGTCTTATATAGAAAGAAATCCCTTTAGAATGCACCAAAAAAACTGTTAGAACTGATAAACAAATTGAGTAAAGTTGCAGGATGAAAAATTAAAATACAAAAATCAATAGCATTTCTATACACTAATAAATTAACAGATAAAAAAATTGAGAAAACAGTCTCAATTACAATGGCAAAAACACATAAATACTTAGGTGTAAATTTAATGAGGTAAAGGGCCTGTGTAAGGAAAACTGTAAAACACTATAAAAGAATTTGAAGAAGAGGCAGAGCAGGATGGCAGAATAGAAGGCTCCACCGATCACCGCCTTCTCAAGGACACCAAGTTAACAACTGTCTACACAGAAACACTTTCATAATAACCCAAAGACAGGTGAGCACCCATAGTACCTGGTTTTAACTTTATATTACTGAAAGAGGAACTTAAGAGATAGAAAAAAAGTCTTGATTCACTGCTGTCACTCCTCTCCTACCCCCAGTAGTTGCGGCATGGTGCAAAGAGCATCTCTGAGTTCTAGGGAAGGGAGAACACAGCAATAGTGAGGCATTGAACTCAGTGCTGTCCTGTTAAAGCAGAAAGGTAAAACTGGACCAAACTCAGCAGACACCAGCCCTAGCCAGAAGGGAATTACTAATCCCAGCAGTTCGACCTTCAGTTTCCACAAACCTTGCCACCAAGGGTTACAGTGCTTTCTGTTTTTCAGTATACTTGAAAGGCAGTCTAGGCCACAGGGACTGCAGTTTTTAGGTGAGCCCAAGTACAGAACTAGGCCCAGAGACAGTGGACTCGGGGGCACATGACCTACTGTGACACCAGCTGGGGCATCAAAGGGAGTGCTAGCATCACCCCTCCCCTAACCCCAGGCTGCATAGCTCATGGCCACAAGAAAAGATCCCCCAACTTTTTCTTTTTCTTGCTTGAGGACACGAGAGTGAAATCGGAAGAAATTTGTCTGCCTTCTTGGATACCAGCTCAGCCACAACAGGATAGTGTACTGGTTAGAATATGAGGCGCATGTTCCTGACTCTAGCACCCAGATGACACTTCTAGACATATCCTGGGCCAGAAGGGAACCCTCTGCCTTGATGGAAAGGATCCAGTACTGCCAGCATTCATCACCTGCTAACTGAAGAGCCCTTGGGCTCAGAATAACCAGCAATGATACCCAGTAATACGATTTTGTGGGCCTTGGGTGAGCCTCTGAGATTTGCTGGCTTCAGGTGAGACTTACCACATTACCAGCTGTGGTAGGTATGGGAAAAAAAAAAAAATATATATATATATATATATATATATATATATATATATTTCTACTTGAGTAAAGCAGAGGGAAAAGTAAAGGGGACTTTACAGGGGACTTTACCCTGACTCCAGGAACTGACTCTTGGATAACATTTCTGGACATGCCATGAACCAGAGGGGAGCTAAATGCCTGCTCTGAAGGAGTAAGTTTGAAGTCAGGCAGCATTCTCTGCCACGCTGACATAAGAGCCCATGGGTCATTAGGGAACACTGATGGTAGTCTAGCAGTACTCCTCATGGCCTGGGGTGGTGGTGGCTACAGAGTGAGGGTCCTCTGCCTTTGGAAAGCGGAGGGAAGAGTGAGAAGGATTATGTCTTGTGGTTTGACTGCCAGCTCAGCCACAGTACAGTAGAAGACCAGGGAGACGTCTAATATTTCTTAAACTGTGCCTCTGGACAAACGCAGGGCCTGGGGAACCTTGTTGCTCTGAAGAGAAGGAAAGACATCTAGATGACTTTGCCGTAGGCTTACTGCAAAGCCCCAGGGCCTAGAGAAAACCTATGCAGTAGCCAGAAAGTGGTTATGGCAGGCCTTGAGTGAGAAGCAATGCTGTGCTGGCTTCAGGTCTAACCCAGCATAATCTTAGTGCTGGTGGACACAGGGAAGCTGGTATCACTCTACGCCCAGCTTTGGGTGGTTCACTGTTCATTGAGTAAAGAAGGGAAGAAAACAAAAGTGTCTACCTGGTAATCCAGAAAATCTCCTGGATTGTCTTCAAGACCATCAAGGCAGCACCTCTAGGAGTCTGCAAGAACCACAGCATTACTGGGCTTGGGCTGCCCCCTAAAGCAGACACAGCATAGGTCACAATATCCAAGTCTTTTCAACTATCTGCAAAGCCTTCCCAAGAAGGACAGCTACAAAAAAACCCATACAGTAAAAAGACTACAATAAATACCTACCTTTTCAATGTTCAGACATGAAAGCACATCTGCTAGTATCAACAACATTCAAGAAAACATGACCTCACCAAATAAACTAAATAAGTCTCCAGGAATAAATCCTGCAGAAAGAAAAATGTATGACTTTTCAGGCACAATATTCAAGATAGCTGTGTTGAGGAAATTCAAAGAAAGTTAAGATAACAAAGAGAAGGAATGTAGAATTCTATCCAATAAATTTAACAAAGAGACTGAAATAATTAAAAAGAATCAAGCAGAAAATCTGGAGCTGAAAAAATGCAATTAGCATACTGAAGAAGGCATCTGAGCCCTTTAACAGCAGAATTGATCAAGCAGAAGAAAGAATTAGTGAGCTTGAAGACAGGCTAATTGAAAATGCAGTCAGAGGAGACAAAAGTAAAAAGAATATAAAACAATGAAGCACACCTACGGGATTTTGAAAATAACTTCAAAGGGCAAAGCTAAGAGCTATTGGCTTTAGGAAGATGTCAGATAGGAGACAGGGCTGACGTCCAGCTTCCATTTGGACAGATAAAACAGCGTGTGGAAACTCACCCCAAAATCCTTTGTTGTAAGAACCACCACAGGAACATACTAGGAAACCCAAAAGAATTCACACATCCTTAGAAAGAAGCCATAGGCTACTGCAAATTTGGCCAAACAAGCAAAACACTGTAAGTTCACAAAGTGTGAAAGCACGTATCCCCACTGGGGAATCTGAAAATCCAGATCATGGGAGAAGGATTTAACGTGACCTAGAGCTAGAACAGATCCAGGGAGCCATGCAAAATATAAGTCAAAACAGTAGTGCAAACCACCTTACAGGCACTCCAATTCTACAGCTGGAGCCCACCCATGGAAGCCAACCCTGAATGTATCTCACAGAGGCCCTCAGGGAAGACAGCCAGCAGAATTAGGGAGGGGACACAGGGTGTAAAGAGAAAGATTAAAAGATGTTTCCCACTATGGGAAACATTTGAAATTGCCTCAAAAAAAAAAAAATCACCTAAAATTTGAGTTACCATATGATCCAGCAATCTCATTGCTGAGTATATACTCAAAACTCAAAAGGAAATCAGTATATCAATGACATATCTGCAGTTTTTTTGTTTGTTTCAGCACTGTTCACAATAGCTGAGATTTGAAAGCAACCTAAGTGTCCATCAACAGATGAAAAAATGCGGCATATATTCACAATGGAGTACTCTTCAGCCATAAAAAAATAATGAGATTCAGTCAATTGTAACAACATGGATGGAACTGAAGATCATTAAGTTAAGTGAAATAAGCCAGACACAGAAAGACAAACATCACATGTTCTCACTTAATTGTGGGATCTAAAAATCAGAACAATTGAATTCATGGACATAGGGAGTAAAAGGATGGTCCCCTGAGGCTGGGAAGGGTAGTAAGGGGCTGGTGGGGAGGTGGGGATTGTTAATGGGTACAAAAAATAGTTAAAAAGAATCAATAAAATATACTATTTGATTATACAACAGGGTGACTATAATAATTGTACATTGTAAAATAATTTCATTAATGTAATTGGTTTGGAGTTCAAAGGATCAGTGCTTGAGGGGATAGATAACCCAGTCTCCATGATATGCTTATTTCATATGGCATGACTATATCAAAATATCCCATTTGCCTCATTAATATATATACCTACTATATATCCCAAATTTAAAAATTAAAAAAAAGTCTTTTTAAGAATTTGAAGAAAATACCAATAAGTGGAGTGGTCTGTTGTGTTCATGGATTGGAATTAGTATTGTTAAAATGTTTGCATTATTCAAAGCAATCTATAAATTCAATGCAATGCGTGTCAACATTTCAATGTCACCTTTTACAGAAATGAAAGAAAACCAATCATTTAATGTGTACTGACTACCTCAAGTAGTCAAAAAATCATAAGGTGGTGGCATCGCACTCCTTGATTTTGAAACACATGATTACCAATTGTCCTCAAATGAACACGGTATTAGCATAAAAACAGATATGTTGACTAATGAAGCAGAGTAAAAAACCCAGAACTAAATCCGTGTGTTTATGGTCAACTGATTTTTGACGAAGATGCTAAGAGCACACAATGGGAAAAGGACAGTCTCTTCACTAAGTGAAATGGAAAAATTGAATATGCACAGACAGGAGAATGAAATTAGACTCTTATCTGATAACATATACAAAAGTCGACACACTGCGGGTTTAACATTTAAATATAAGACATGAGGCTGGGTGAAGTGGCTCATGCCTGTAATCTCAGCACTTTGGGAGATCGAGGTGGAAGGATTGCTTGAACCAGGAAGTCTAGACCAGACAAGACAACATAGCAAGACTCCCTTTTCAAAATTTTTAAATATTATCCAGATATGATGGTGTGCTCCTGTAGTCCCAGCTACTCAGTAGGCTGAGGTGAGTGGATCTCCTGAACCTGGGAGGTCAAGGCTATAGTGAAGTGTGATTGCACCACACTGCACTCCAGTTTGGAACAGAGCAAGACCCTGACTCAAAAATAAATTAAATAATTGAGAACATTTTTTAAAATAGCTGAGAATAGTGGTGCATGCCTATAATTCCAACTACTTGGGAGGCTAAGGTGGAAGGATTGCTTGAACCCAGTAATTTGAGATTGCAGTGAGCTATGGTCACTCCACTGCACTCCAGCCTGAGTAAAAAAGAAAAAACACACAAAAAAAAAAAAAAAAAATTAAAAGTAAAAATAAAAATTGAAACTACTAGGAGAAAACATAGGTGGTAATGACCCCAAAAAGCATAGACAACAAAACAGAAATAGACAAATAGGATGAAATCAAACTAAATGCTTGTGTATAGCAAAAGAAACAATTGACACAGTAAAGAGAAAACCTACAAATGGGAGAGAGCATTTGGAAGCTACATATCTGATAAGGGAGTTAATATACAAAACATATAAGGAATGCAGACAACCCTACAGCCAGGAAAAAAAAAATCCTGATTTAAAAATGGGCAACAGACGTTTCTCGTAAGACATACAAATGGCCAACAAGTAAGTGAAATCAAAAATGTTCAGCATCACTGACCATTAGGAAAATGCAAATTAAAACCACAAATGATATATTTAAAAGATGAAAGCCACGTATTGAAGAGGCTGAAGAGAAACGGAAACTTCTGTCGTTGCTGGTGGGAATGTAAATTATTACAACCGCTATGGAAAATGGTGTGAAGGTTTCTCAAAACACTAAAACTAGAACTGCCATGGATCTGAAAATTCTATTTCTGGAATTATCAGAGGAACTGAAATCAATATGTTGATGAATGTCCACAGTCTCATGTTCATTGCAGCATTAGTCACAATAGCCAAGACATGGGATCAACCTAAGTGTCCAGCAATTTATGAATAGATTTTTTTGAAATTGGGATATGTACACAGTAAAATGCTGTTCAGACCTTAAAAAGGGGAAATCTTGCCATGTAATGAAGTCAAATTTATAGATGTAGAGATTAAAAATATGGTTACCAGAAGCTGGAGATAAAGGTGATGGGAAGGAAAAAACTGGCAATTTTCTTTTGCCTCTATTTACCAATCTTATCTTGTTATGCTATGTTCAATTCTGCATGGCCTATGACCAATATCGCAAAAGTTTAGTAGAATTTAAATAGAAACAAAATTAACACAATGCAGGTTGTGGGATCTCTGAAAAGGGATAATGATCAAATAATAACATAAGCTTAATATTGTTAACATTTTGAATATTTCATTGACAGAAGAAATGTATTTTCGTTACTTTGTCATGATTTAACCTCTTTAAATGAAATATAACATTGTGTCTGTCTATGTTTCAATGAAAAGCTTCCTTTTATGATCACATTACAGACATTAATATGCAAAGTAATAATGTGTATAAATGACTTTTGTTGAGGAAATACAAGTTTAATCACAATCTTACTTTGAAGTTAGGAAAACATTTTAATTTAAAATAAAGACATTTTATTGAATGCTAATTGATTGACATTATGCAAATTGGATATAGAGTATTATAATAATGTTTCACATAGGTGTACTGTATCTCAAAACTACCATCGTAATATTCTACTCAATTCATATTAGATGAGCATAGGAAACACTATTGTAAGCTTGCCATGTTTTAATATTTATCACTAAAATAATGTCTTTAAAGCATTTCTGAGTTACAGATTAATTGTAATGATAGCACTTTTTTGACATTAGTATTGTCAGTCAACGTTATACACTTTGCAGAGTGGTTTACAAAAATAGTCAGGTATTTAAAAATTGTCATCAGATGCATATTCTGATTGCCAAAGAATGAGTAAAACAAATACAAGGATCAAATTGTTTGTTTGGAATAGAATTGAAATTATGTATGAATGAAATCTACTCAGTTTATAGTGCATATAGATATTTCTGTTTTTTAAATTAAAACTAGCTTTAACACACACAAAAAAAAAAATAAAATAAAGCTAGGGAGAAATACGTTTTCCAAAGTCATGTTGTTGTAAATATCTACCTTTTCTAATTTTGAAGTGACTTCTGGACATTTTGGAAAGTCAATGTTAGTTTTTCACTAAGTAGCTCCTAACAAGTAGAAAGTTTTCAGAGACATGAAATCCCCAACTTTGTCATTTGAAAACCGAGATATTCATATGTTCAGTAAGAATATACAGTTAAGTTGCATGCTATGCCTGAGAAGTGAGGATGTTGTGATAAGCATGGGTATGTACCAGCATTTACTTTTTAATTGTGTAAGCCTTTGTTAAAAGCGCTAGCAACAAAGAGCACCCTTGACTCCTGCTAACTTCCTTTCAGACATGGTTAGCTTATTATATTGCTTTCGTGCTTAGCTATTGGCAGAAGTAGACATAACATTTTAACATGCATTGAGCCTGCTTCAAGAATTTTAATTGGTTTAAAACTATTGGTAGTATCTTTTACTGTATTAATTTATTGCTTCAGTTTCAGTCAACTGAAACCTTTGCCAGATGGTAATGCAGCCACTGCATACAGAATAGGAGATTGGAGGTATTTATATGATGCAAATGCCTCTTTTGGATTAAGTATTCACGAACTTTCTCTTAATGATTATATTGAAAAAGTACTACAAAGATTAAGATTCACGCCTTGTGGAAATTAATAATCTAATTTTGCAAAGTGACAATTTTGTTTAAAACTGATGGAAGGCATAGCTTTTGAGCAGATAATAACAATGATTCAGAAAGAGTATCCCTTCTTTAGTTTTGTCTGTTCAGATTCAATGAGATTCAGAAGGGGCAGCCATAAAAATAAATGCCCCTCATCGCATGGAATAAGAAAGCATAGTATTGATTTATGCCAAAACTTAAAATGTTGCATACTGTTTATTCGCTTAATTATAGAAAACACATTGTGCGGTGGTTATAGAATCATTCATGTGTTTCACAGCAGCATTAGCCTCAATTTTTAAATTAAAAACAATAAGTTATTTTCAGGTAGAATCTGACACTTTAAATTGCACATCACATGTGTGCACACACTCAACATTCTCACAAGGAAAGTGCACCAAAATAATATTAAAGCTATTTTCAATTTCGATCAATCAAAACTTTGTAGCTTTTATAATCTGTTGCTTAAGACTAGACATATGGAATGTAGATAAAAATTATGATGGCAATAATTAAGCAGATTGCATACCTTTGAATACCTTTCCTGCTCGAAACATATCTATCCATCATCACAAAGGCAAAAAAATGTCTTAAAAAATGATCTATATATATATTTATAACTTATACTCAGGGTCAAAATACATCTGGCCCAAACTTTACCAAAATACAGCAAATGTTTGTGTATCTATCACTTTTCATTGTCTAGCAATATGTGTCTTTATGATATGGTTTATTAACTGTAGATAGGGCATTGCTGCCTGAATTCCTTCCTAGACGCAGAGCCTTATCTCAAGATATTTGCTTATAGTATTTGAACCTATAAGCCTAAAATCATCAGGGGAAAAATAGGCCAATATCCTTAGGAACAGAAATATTAATTTCAAGGGACCTAGCAAAATAAAAAGGTTATAATTTATAATGATGGATTATTTTTCACTTAAACATAACATCACATTATTATGTATAAATTGTATTTAAAATAAGAACACACGTTTACTGACAATAATTTATGTTATTGATGGGAAGAAGGAGGGAGGTAAGAAGGGAGGAAACAGAAAGAGCATAAGTTATGTATCTGAGAGAATTACAAAATTTGTAATTGTCACAGGGTCGTAAATTCAAACTAAACTTGATCTTTTTGCTAGAGAGTTCACTTATTCTTGTCCAAGCATGACTTACGCTGTGAAATAAAAAGCTGTCTGACCTTGTCTTAGTACTCAAAAGATCCAGATATTCTTCTTCTTAATATTACTTTTATGTTTTCAAATCCATAGTGATTTATAAAGCAAAGAAAAAATATACCCAATTAATACACACATTTCCCCTTTTCTTTTCAGATTTGGCTATCTGCCAAAAATGCCATCCTACGTGTCTCAACCTTCTCAAACTCTTTTATCAATGAAAATTATTTTAAAGTCTTTGTACACTTCATATAGTGGTTTGTTTTCATACTAACACTCATCATTTGAGATTTTCCTAATTTTCTTGGGCTTTGTAAGACCTTGATGGACAACATGATAAAGAATTATAGCTTTGTAATTTAAAAAGATTAAAATCATTTGAAACAAAATGTCAACAATCCTTTTTCTTGGTTTTCTATAATCAACTTTATTGAGGTCTGATTTTTCTTAAAGTGCACAGATTTTAATTTCACAAATGAATGTGTATAGGCAAATATACTAAATATATTAATGACACGTCAGTTGAGGTACAGAACTTTAACATCTTCCCAAAAAATATTATATTTACCCATTGCAGGTCATCTAAATCCTAGGTAATTATTGACTTGATATTTATTCATCAAATCTTAGAGTTTTTTTTTTCAGAGCATAATATTACTAGAAGCATGCAGTGAATATTTCATTGCATGTCAGCCTTCTTTCACTCATCCCAATTGCATTACATGTTTCTTCTTTTAGAGAAAAGCAGTACTCCTTTCAGTTGCTAAGTGGTATTTCATTATACAGATGTATCTATTAACCTAAAGATAGAGAATTAATCTTTTGTCCAATATTTGGTTACTTTGATTGAAACTGCTATGAACATTTTTGTACATACATTTTTATTTCATTGAGGGTAAAGTGGAATTAAAATACTGGGTCATTGTTTAGGCGTATGTTTTTTTATAAGTAACCGTCACATTGTTTCACAAGGTTGTTTTTTTGTTTTGTTTTTTTTCTTTCGTTTGAGAAGGAATCTCACTCTGTTGTATAGGCTGGAGTGCAGTGGCACGATCTCAGTTCACTATAATCTCTGCATCTGGGTTCAAGCGATTCTCCTGTCTCAGGCTTCTGAGCAGCTGGGAATACAGGTGCGCTCCACCATGCCCAGCTAATTTTTGTATTTTTAGTAGAAATAGGGTTTCGCCTTGTTGACCAGGCTGGTCTCAAACTCCTGACCTCAGGTGATCCACCTGCCTCAGCCTCCCAAAGTTCTGGGATGGCAGGAATGAGCCACCGCACCTGGTTACAAGGTTTGACAATTTTATACTCTCACCTCCTCTGAGACACTTTGTATTATCAGTCTCTTTAATTTCAGCCATTCTTAGCATCTGAAGCTGTATATCATTGTGACTTTAATTTTTATTTTCCTGGACACTATGTCAATGTATTTTCATTGACAATATATACGTTTTCTTGATTAAAGTTTTTTTAATTAATTCTTTTTATGTGATTATTTGTCATGTACTGATTTATATGTCTTATCTTTATATATTATCTTTATGTATTATGTACACCAAATATGTTTTTAGTCAGAAATTTATATTGAAAATATTAAACTATTGTACCTCAGTGTATGAATATTTTATTAGTATTATCTTTTGAAGAACAATTTTTCCTTGCAATGAAGTCCAATGCATTATTTCTGTTACTTGTATTGTTAGTAGTTTTTGTGTCCTAAGATATTAGACTTGTTTCTTTCTAGGACATTTATAATTTATATTTAGCTATATGATCCATCTGAACTTAACTTTTGTGAATGATATCAGATATTGGTCTAGATTAATTTTTTTTAACTTAAGAATATACAGATAGCTGATCACCATTTTATGGAAAGTCTATCCTTTCTTCATTAAATTACCTGAGCATATTTATTGGAAAAATAATTGACCACACATGTGTGAGTTTATTCTGGAAATCTTCTTCTGTTCCGTTAATATAATTATTAATACTTTCACCATTAATACACGGTAGGTAGCTAGTTTTAAAGTCTTGAAATAAGGTACCAAAATTCTTTAACTAAATTTCAAACTTTGTTCAGATATCATTTTTTAAAATATGATTTAGAATCAGTTTGTCAACTTCAAAAGATAAAAGCCCACTAGGGGTTTTGATTGGAAAGTGAAGGGAAATGAATCTGTCCCTGGGCAAATCTAGCTGAACTATTCAGATATTGAGCTGTGCATGCTCATAAATGTCATATCAGATATGTCACTCCCCCCACTATACGTTATCAATGAAATCTGTCAAAAACAAAATCTGTCTATGGAATTTCCCCAGGTCAAACTTCTCTTTATCCCTTTTGTTACTCTGGGCTCTTTGGGGCCTGCTGACTTCACCATCTCTTTCGATCCCACACATTCATTCTCATTTTATGTCTAAAATTAATACTCTATATCCAGACTACCAAATAAGCCCGACTTTATATTATGACTTCCATTTTATCTTTTTTCATGAGTCACAAGTGTAGAAAAAAGTGTTCAGTTCTTAAACCTTGTTTTAGATACACAATATTTTCTAATATAATTGATTATTTAAATATCTTATATTGAGAATTACAAAACCATTTTTGTTTCTCTGTCTATGCTCAAATATATATGTACATGTATTTTATTATAATTTGTTTTTACCTAAACATTGTAGTTAAGAAATTGAAGGAGTCTGGTGGGAGTGTAATATTTTGTCAAAATTCCTGTGCTTATTTTTGATGCCTGATGAGTTGAGTTTTTTTTTCCTTTCTGCCAAGTTCACTTTTCATCTGCTCCTCAAGTCTCAGTGTACTGTCAGAGTTTCATATAAAGTATCAAATATTCATAAACAAAAATAACATGTTCTTCACAAAATTCTGACAGCATCAGCAACTAAGAAACACAGCACTTTCAATCACATCATTTTCCTTTTTCTTTTTCTTTCTTATCTATATTTTTTCCAATTCTTCACAGAGAAAGTCCCATTATCCAAGCAGTTACTCAAAGCCTATAGTTCTGGTGCTTCAAATAGATGCCACCAATAATTTTTCCCAATTCCATAGTTCACCTTGTCTCCCTGATTAAGAAACAGATACAAAACACCCAGCAAACATCACAACAGTCACTCCTCAGTGCTGCCCTTATAAAAATACAGTTAGGCAGGATTAACTTGGCTTCATTTTCCAGAACAAAGTGGGATCTCTTTCACTCGGGCTCTAAGCCAGAGTATTAAGCTTATTGAGGCCCAGTAAAATTACTACTTCATTCCACAGAAAATAGGCATTAAATGAATAGTGGCTCAAGCAGCATAAAGCTTTGGCACTCTGTTCCATGGTTGTGAGCACAGATACTCTGTCCAGACAACTTCAACTATGAGTTATCCAAACTAAACGTCAAGCCATTATCTACATATTGGTAGACACATGAGAGCTGGAGCAAAAACTAATCCAGATCCCAGATGAAACCATGTCTATTTTCTGAAATCCTTCTAGCACTTTAAGCTGAACGAATCAATGAATTTTCTTCCTTGTTTAAGAAGCAATAATTGGGATTTCCATTAGTTTTCAATTATAAGGAATGAATTTGCAATAAATGTTGGATAAAAACACAGATAGCATTTCATAGCCACTTATAGCTACCGTCAAATTGAAATTTCTTAAAAGCTCTGCTATGAACATTCTTTTGATAATTTTACAGTTTCTAATGATCTCATTTTAATATTTACCTCTTTATTGAAATGCCTATTTTCAATTAGAAATTCCTAATATTAGCATTACTATGATAATTTAGAGTACATTTTCAATTTTTGAATCTTGCAAAAGTTGTCATTTCAATTGCTTATGTACACACTTGGAAAATGAAAATAATATTGTAAACACTAAAAATGTTATGCAAAGAAATCTAGTATTTTGACAATTTCATTAAATTTTCAGATCACTGTGTTATATCACTTAACACTATGCATTGGAAACAGTCTCATAGCATAAATTAATAAGCTAGGGAGAAATTTTCTATAAAATATAACTCTTGTTACAAAGAACATTTGGAAAACTATGCATCTTGAATTTGAAAATTTTTATCAAAACGCATGTAGTAATATATTGAGGAAAGTCATTTTTCTTTCAACATGTTTGTTTGTTCATATGCAATCCAAATTATTGCCTTTTTTTCCTTTTTTAAGGATCGTGTTCTTGATGTCAAGTCTAAAACTCTTCTAATACCATGCCTTCCCACATGTCCCAAAGATTTCCCCCTTTATTTTCTTCTAAATTTTCAATTTTCAATGATTTATTTTGAATTTATGTTTGTGGAATGAGCTTAGGTCAAGTTTCTTTCTTTTTTTTTTCTTTTTTTTTTTTACCTCTATATATCCAATTATTCCAGCACTATTTGTTTCAAAGGTCTTCTTCCTGAGTTGAATTGTATTTTCACTTTTGTCAAAAATAAGTTGGCCATATTTGAGTGGGTTTATTACTAGGTTCTCTATTCTGTACCATTGCTCTCCATTTCTATCTCTATACCAAAACTGCACATTCTAATTTATTGTAGCCTATAATAAATCTTAAAATATTAAATCTTAGTTAAGTTATAGTCAGCACTTCAACCAGAATGCTTAACAAATATTATGTCCATTTACCTTAAAATTATCCAAAGTAATACACAAAAGCAATGCATAAAAACAGATATTTCCAGAATATCGAGGATTCTTGGGCAAGATGGCCCATTAGAAATAGCTCCAGTCTGCAGCTCCCAGCGAGACCAACACAGAAGGCAGACGATTTCTGCATTTCCAACTGAGGTACCTGGTTCATCTCATCGGGACTGGTTAGACAGTGAGTGCAGGCCATGGAGGGCGAGCAGAAGCATGGTGGGGCATTGCCTCTTCTGGAAGTACAAGGGGATAGGGACCTCCCTCTCCTAATTAAGGGAAGCTGTGAGGGACTGTGCTATCATCCAGCACAGATACTATGCTTTTCCCATGGTTTTTGCAACCGGCAGACCAGGAGATTCCCTCATGTGCCTACACCACGAGGGCACCAGGTTTTAAGCACAAAGCTGGGAGGCTCTTGGAGCAGACACCAAACTAGCTGTAGGCGTTTTTGGTTTTGGTTTTGTTTTGTTTTGTTTTTTTTGTTTTGTTTTTCATACCTTAGGGGCACCTGGAACCCCAGCAAAACAGAACCATTCACTCCCCAAGAAAGGGGGCTGAAGCCAGGGAGTCAAGCGGTCTTGCTCAGTAGGTCCCACTCCCACTAAGCACAGCAAGCTTAGAACTACGGGCTTAAAATCCTCACTGCCAGCACATGAATCTGAAGTCAACCTTGATGATTGAGCTTGGTGGTGGGAGGGGCATTCACCATTACTGAGGCGTAAGAAGGTGGTTTTTCTCTCACAGTGTTAAGGGAGCCACCAAGTTCAAACTGTGCAGAATTCACTGCAGTATGGCAAAGCGGCTGTGGCCAGATTGCCTCTCTAAATTCCTTCTCCCTGGGCAGGGCATTTCTGAAAGAAAGGCAGCAGCCTGTCAGGGGCTTATAGATAAAACTCTCATTTCCCTGGGACAGAGCACCTGGGAGAAGGGGCAGCTGTGGGTACAGCCTCAGCAGACTTAAATGTTCCTGCCTGCCAGTGCTGAAGAGATCAGTGGACCTCCCAGCACAGCACTCAAGCTCTGCTAAGGGACAGACTGCATCCTCAAGTGGTTCCCTGACCCCTGTGCACCCTTACTGGGAGACACCTCCCAGCAGGGGTCGACAGACACCTCATACAAGAGAGGTCTGGTTGGCATCTGTCAATACCCATCTGGGATGAAGCTTTGACAGAAAGGAGCAGGGAGAAATATTTGCTGTTCTGTAGCTTCTGCTGGTGATTTCCCAGGCAAATAGGGTCTAATGTGGACCTCCAGCAAAGTCCAGCAGACCTGCAGAAGAGGGGACTGACTGTTAGAATGAAAACCAACAAACAGAAAGGAATAACAACAACGTCAACCAAAAGGACTCCCACACAAAAACCACACCCAAAGGTCATTAATATTAAAGATTAAAGGTAGATACATCCATGAAGATGATGAAACACCAGCGCAAAAATGCTGAATATTCCAAAAACCAGATTGCCTCTTCTCCTCCAAATAATCACAACTCCTCTCCAGCAAGGGCACAAAATGGGACAGAAAATGAGTTCAAAATAGGCTTAAGAAAGTGGGGAATAATAAACTCCTCTGAGCTAAAGGGACATGTTCTAACCCAATGCAGGAAACTACGAACCTTGATAAGAGGTTACAAGAACTGCTAACTATACTAACCAGTTTGGAGAGGAAGATAAATGACCTGATGGAGGTGAAAAACACAGCACAAGAACTTTGTGAAGCATACACAAGTATCAGTAGCCAAATCAATCAAGTAAATATCAAAGGATATCAGAAATTGAAGATCAACTTAATAAGATAAAGCGTGAAGACAGATTAGAGAAAAAAGAGTGAAAAGGAATGAATGAAGCCTCCAAGAAATATGCAGCTATGCAAAAAAAAACCAAACCTATGAATGATTGGTGCACCTAAAAGTGACGGGGAGAATGAAAGCAAGTTGAAAAACACACTTCAGGATATTATCTAGGAGAACTTCCACCACTTAGCAAAACAGGTCAACATTCAAATTCCAGAAAGACAGAGAACATCACAAAGATACTCCTTGGGAAGAGGATCTCCAAGACAAACTTGTCTGATTCTCCAAGGTTAAAATGAAGGAGAAAAAGGCAGCCAGAGAAAAAGGTCAGGTTACCTACAAAGGGAAGCCCATCATACTAACAATGGATCTCTCTGCAGAAACTCTACATGCCCAAAGAGAGTGGGATCCAATATTTAAGTCTTAAAGAAAATAATTTTCAACCCAGACCAAACTTACCTTCATAAGTGAAGGAGAAATAAAATCCTTTCCAGACAAGCAAATGCTGAGGGATTTTGTCACCACCAGGCCTGCCTCACAAGGGCTCCCAGAGAAGCACTAAATATGGAAAGGAAAAACTGGTACCAACCATTGCAAAAAGATACCAAATATAAAGACCAGCAACACTATGAAGAAACGGCATCAACTAATGTGCAAAATAACCAACTAGCATCATCATGACAGGATTAAATTCACATATACCAATGTTAACCTTAAATGCAAATGGGCTAAATGTCCCAATTAGAAGACAGAGACTAGCAATTTGGATAAAGAGTAGAGACCCATCGGTGTGCTGTATTAAGAAGACCCATCTCACATGCAAAGACATACATAGACTAAAAATAAAGGGTTGGAGGAAGATTTATCAAGAAAACGAAAAGAAAAAAAAAAGCAGGGGTTGCAATCTTTGTCTCTGATAAAACAGACTTTAAACCAACAAAGATCAAAAAAGACAAAGAATGGCATTTACATAATGGTAAAGGGATCAATGCCACAAGAAGAGCTAACTATCCTAAATATATACGCACCCAATACAGAAGCACCCAGATTAATAAAGCAAATTCTTAGAGACCTGCAAAGAGACTTAGACTCCCACACAATAATAGTGGGATACTTTAACACCCCACTGTCAATATTAGACAGATCGATGAGACAGAGAATTAGCAAGGATATTCAGGACTTAATCTCAGCTCTGGACCAAGTGGACCTAATAGACATCTACAGAACTCTCCACTTGAAATCAACAGAATACACATTCTCAGTACCATATCACACTTATTCTAAAATTAACCACATAATTGGAAGTAAAACACTCCTCAGCAAATGCAAAAGAACGGAAACAGTAACAAACAGCCTCTCAGACGACAGTGCAATCAAATTAGAACGCAGGATTAAGAAACTCACTCAAGACTGCGCAACTACATGGAAACTGAATGACTACTGGGTAAATAACAAAATTAAGGCCGAAACAAATAAGTTATTTTAATCCAATGAGAACAAAGATACAACTTACTAGAATCTCTGGGAAACAGCTGCGGCAGTGTTTAGAGGGGAGCTTACAGCATGAAATGCCCACATGAGAAAGCAGGAAAGATCTAAAATTAACACCCTCCCATCACAATTAAAAGAACTAGAGAAGCCAGGCAAACAAATTCAAAAAATAGTAGAAGAAAAGAAATAGCTAAGGTCAGAGCAGAACTGGAGATAGAGACATGGAAAACTCTTCAAAAAATCAATGAATCCAGAAGCTGATATTTTGAAAATATTAGCAAAATAGATAAACTGCTAGCCAGGCTAATAATTTAAAAAAAGAGATTAGAATCAAATAGGCACAATAAAAAATGATAAAGAGGATATTACCACTGATCCCACTGAAATACAAACTACCATCAGAGAATACTGTAAACACCCCTATACAAATAAACTAGAAAATCTAGAAGAAATGTAAAAATTCCTGGACACATACACTTTCCCAAGACTAAACCAGGAAGAAGTCAAATTTCTGAATAGACTAATAACAAGTTCTTAAGTTGGTAACTAAAAGCCTACCAACAAAAAAGGCTGGGAGCAGATGGATTCAAAGCTGAATACTACCAGAGGTACAAAGAAGAGATGGTACCATCCCTTCTGAAACTATTCCAAACAATGGAAAAAGAGAGACTTCTCCCTAACTCATTTTATGAGTCCAGCATCATCCTGATACCAAAATCTGGCAGAGACCTAACAAAATAATATAATTTCAGGCCAATATTCCTGATGAACACTCATGCAAAAATTCTCAATAAAATACTGGCAAACCAAGTCTAGCAGCACATCAAAAAGTTTATCCATCACAATCAAGTTGGTTTCATCCCTGGGATGCAAGGCTGTTTCAACATATGCAAATCAATAAACATATTCATCACATATACAGAACTAATGACAAAAACCACATGGGTATCACAATAGATGCAGAAAAGGCCTTCAATAAACTTCAACACTCTTTCATACTAAAAACACTCAATATACTAGGTATTGATGTAATAGATCTCAAAATAATAAGAGCTATTTATGACAAACTCATAGCCAATATCATACTGACTGGGCAAAAGATGGAAGCATTTCCTTTGAAAACCAGCACAAGACAAAGATGCCATTTTTAACCACTCCTGTTCAACAGAGTATTGGATGTTCTGGCCAGGGCAATCAGGCAAGAGAAAGAGATAAAGCATATTCAAATAGGAAGAGAGGAAGTCAAATTGTCTCTGTTGGCAGATGACATGATTGTATATTTAGAAAACTCCATTGTCTCAGGATATGATGTGTCAGGATACAAAAGCAATGTGCAAAAATCACAAGCATTCCTATAAACCAATAACAGACAAAGAGCCAAATCATGAGTGAACTCCCATTCACAATTGCTACAAACAAAATAAAATACCTGGGAATACAACTTACAAGGGTTGTGAAGGAACTCTTCAGGGAAAACTACAAACCATTGCTCAAGGAAATAAGAGAAGGCATAAACAAATAGAAAAATACTCTATGCTCATGGATAAGAAGAATCAATATTGTGAAAATGGCCATACTGCCCAAACAAAGTAATTTATAGATTCAATGCTATTCCCATCACACTACCATTGCCTTTCTTCACAGTAACAAAAACTACTTTAAATTTTATATAGAACCAAAAAACAGACTGTATAGCCAAGACAATCCTAAGCACAAAGCTATAGGCATTATGTTACCTGACTTTAAACTATGCTACAAGGCTACAGTAACCAAAATGCTTGGTACTGGTACCAAAACAGATATATAGACAAAGGGAACAGAACAGAGGCCTAAGAAGTAACTCAACACATCTACAACCATCTAATATTTGACAAACCTGAAAAAAACAAGCAACGGGAAAAGGGTTCCTATTTAATAAATAGTTCTAGGAATACTGGCTAGCCGTATGCAGAAAACTGAAACTGGACTCCTTCTTTACACAGTATTAAAAAATTAACTCAAGACGGAGTAAAGACTTAAATGCAAAATCTAAAACCATAAAAATCCTAGAACAAAACCTAGGCAATACCCTTCAGGACATAGGCATGAGCAAAGACTTCATGACTAAAACACCGAAAGCAATTCCAATGAAAGCCAAAATTGACATATGGGATCTGATTAAACTAAAGAGCTTCTGCACAGCAAAGAAACCATCATCAGAGTGAATTGGCAACCTATAGAATGAGAGAGAAGTATTGCAATCTATCAGATAAAGGTCTAATATCCAGAATCTACAAGGAATTTAAACAAATTTACAAAAAGAAAAAAAATCAAAAAGTGGGCGAAGAATATTAACAGGAACTTCTTAAAAGAAGACTTTTATGTGGCCAAAAAACACATGAATAAAAGCTCATCATCACTGGTCATTAGAGAAATGCAGATCAAAACCACAATTAGCTAATATCTCATGCCAATTAGAATGGCAATCATTAAAAAGTCAGGAAACAACAGATGCTGGAGAGGGTTGGAGAAATAGAAATGCTTGTACACTGTTGGTGGGAGTGTAAATTAGCTCAACCATTGTGGAAGACGCTGTGGTGATTCCTCAAGGATCTAGAAGTAGAAATACCATTTGCCCCGGAAAGGCCATTAGTGGGTATATACCCAAAGGAATATAAATCATTTTGCTATAAAGACACATACACGCTATGTTTATTGCAGCACTATTTATGATAGCAGATTTGGAACCAACCCAAATGCCCATCAGTGATAGACTGGATAAAAAAATGTGGTACATACACACAATGGAATACTATGCAGCCATAATTATGTATGATATGATATCCTTTGTAGGAACATGGATGGAGCTGGAGGTCATTATCCTTTGCAAACTAGCATAGGAACACAAAACCAAACACCACATGTTCTCACTCGTAAGTGGGAGTTGAACAAAGAGAACACATGGAAACGGGGGGGGGGGGAGATCATAACACACACGGCCTTTTGGAGGACAGGGGACAAGAGAGAGTGAGAACATTAGGACAAATACCTAATTAATGAAGGGTTTAAAACCTAGATGACAGGTTGATGGGTGCATGAAACCACCATAGCACAAATATATCTATGTAACAAACCTGCATGTTCTACACATGTACCCCAGAGCTTAAAGTATAATTAAAAAAGTAATTTTAGAACATCACATTAATCAATATTATCAGTGTAGTCCTATATCATGCCATTTGGCAAATTAGCCCACAAATAAGAAAATGTTCGTATTTTAAGATAGGCTTTTTATACCTTATAAGAAAAAAATGGTGTGACTCAATGAGCAATAAATCAAGGAGGACATGGCAGAACACTTAAACGCATTCCACATATTTTTATCAATCCCTGTGTTCATTATTACCCAATAATATTTATATTAGAAAAAGAATGTAACAACTTTATATTTTTTAAAAAAATACAAATTTGCTTCACTCATGTGGTCAGGCCTGACCAAGTCTCATTAAAATAAAAGATTCTGAACTTCATCACAAAACTGTTTCCTCTGTAAGAGAAAACCACCTACCTAGATATTTATCAAAATGCCAAATATTCTCATTAAATGTCTTTGAATGCCTTTGAACTTTCCATAGGTTTTTATTATTCTGATTGCTCCAAATGTCCATCAGTTTTTACCCTACAACTCCCCTTGATATATTTATAATTTTCTTTGGTCGATATTTGCCATGTTGCCTGACTAGGCTTCATTTTTATAGGAAAGTAATGTATCTGAGTTATTACAGAAAAATCTTACAAATGTTGTTTTTTTTTTTTTCAGGAACTTTCTGTTTATAATTGAATAATAAAAGTATTCCTATAAAAATTTATTTTATTTATCAAATATGACACCATTTATTGAAGTTATCTGTGTATATCTGCTTCTCTTACTAGGCTGAGATTTCCCCAATATCGTCAGCCATGCTGATATAGTTTGGATGTTTGTCCCCTCCAAATCTCATGTTGAAATGTAATTCCCAATGTTAGGTGAGGCCTAGTGATCTTTCATGAATATTTTGGTACCATTCCCACAGAAGCTGAGTAGATGATAACACATGCTTCCTATATAGCCTGAAGAACAATGAGACAAATAAACCTCTTTTATTCATTAATTAACCAGTCTCAGGTGTTTCCTTAGTGACACAAAAACAGACTAACATGCATGCCTTGTATGTCATTTTATATCCAATAGCTAGCTTGAAACAAAACTCAATAAAGGTTTATTAAATAAAGTAAGAAAAGGGGCCAGGTGCAGTGGTTCATGCCTTAATCTCAGCACTTTGGGAGGCTGAGGCGGTCAGCTCATGAAGTCAGGAGGTTGAGACCATCCTGGCTGACACAGTGAAAGTCTGTCTTTATTAAAAATACAAAATATTAGCCAGGTTTGGTGGTACGCACGTGTAGTTGCAGCTACTCAGGTGGCTGAGGCAGTAGAATCACTTGAACCTGGAGGCAGAGGTTGCAGTGAGCCTAGATAGCACCACTGCACTCCAGCTTGGTGACAGGGTGAGACTCCATCTCAAAAAAAGAAATACATAAACAATAAAGTAAGAAAATCAGGGAGGAAAAGAAAAAGGAAGAGTTTGATTAATTTTGTAAATTATTGACTTTTTAAAATTTTGTATTCAAGATGGTTCATGTGCATATATATTACATGGATATATTGCATGATGCTTAGGTTTGAATTTCGATTAACCCATTACATAGTCTCTAACAGGTGGATTTTAAACCCCTGCCTTAATGAAACCAATATCATCCTGATACCAAAATCTGACAAAGACACAAAAAAAAAAAAAAAAAAAAACAAAACAACAACAACAAAAAAAAAACTACAGGACAATAGCCTTCATGAACATAGATGCAAAACTTTTCAACAAAATGCTGGAAAACCAAATATAGTTGCACATTAAAATGATTCACAATGATCACATGGGCTTCATTCCCGGGATACAAGGATAGTTCAATAAATAAATGTGACTCAACACATGAACAGAATTAAAAACAAAAACATGATTATTATTGACTTTTAAAGACAACATTGCTTTGGATTTGTCAACTATATTAGATTTCTAAATAAAATAAAATATGAGATAGAAAGTATTCATTTACGTACATACTACATATGTATATATGATAAAATCATAAGAAATGTTTCATTTCAAACAATATTTTAAAGCTTAAAAAATGTCTTTGGAACCTGTACAAATTATTCACTTTGATTCCCACAAAGTCTAAACCACACTACATGGAAGTCCCTGGTTTGTCTCTTGAAAGTTTATAAACAACTTTCTCTCATGCTATATAGCATTATGTGTTGTCTTGACAACTCTATTCCACATATTTGATGTACAAGGTATAACCACTTTTGAGGCTACCCCCAACATTTCCAGCTATTAATTTTATGGCCACCAAGAGAATGCTGTTAAAAGATCTAGGCTTCTGGCCAGTTGTGCTACATTATCTCTTATTACCAGTATGCTGATCATGTCTGTTTCTCCTTTTTCACATTGTGTTACCTTTAGGCACCTGGGCACTAACAATTCACAGTATATATCTAATAACAATGATACTTTCTTATATTTCTGACTGCAGGCCTTTGTCTTTAAAAATAAAAAAGAATATAGTGTTGGGTCATTAAAAATACTCTCTTAAACAAATTTCCAAAATATCTCTGTCTATGTCTTAAATGTTTCTTATTTCGTAAAACATTGTCTTCTTCCCCTGTATTCTATTTGGTATGAAGTCTGTTTATCCCAGGGAAACTGCGTTATGATGAGGAAATAATACAGTTGCAGCTATATTTTATTTTAGGATCTTTGTCAGAGCTGAGTTGGGAATATTCATCAGAGAGATTCATATTTTGATTTCAAAATGATCTGAGATGTTGGAAAGCTTAGTCATTAGTAAATATTACATGCTTTCCTGCTTATGTTTTATATTCTGATTCTGTGTTAATTAAAATGGAAATACATGAAAAAAAAAAAACAAGAGCTGCTCCTTGGTTCATTCTTTTACTGTTGTACCTAATAATAACGCTGATTTTCTTTTTATGACAAAAAGCTTTTCTAGGTCAAAGAAAAATGCATGTGTGTTATAATATCCACAATGTGTCCTTTTAAACAGAACTATAGTGAGAAGCAGAACATTTTCAGGAACTTTTACAAAGAATAAAATTGTAATCAAACAAGATATTTCAAACTTATTTTTAAAACTATTTCAATTTTCAGATGCAAAAAAGACCCTCCCTTACTTACACACACGCACACAGACACACACATATCCCAACTCACTGCTATCAATTTATGATCAACATAGATCCTTAAAAGAAGAGGGAGAAAAACAGATTTTTGGAAAACACACTGAAAGTGGATGAAGAGGTGATGTAGATGCTGTGGTTGAAAAGGGAGAAAGGTGGGAAGCTTGCTTGGGCTTCAGGACTGGCCCCAAAACCTAAATTTCACTTAAGAAAGGGGTGAGTGAAGGAATCCTGGGCTATCGTACTTTCTCCGCAGACCTCTGGGATCCAAGCTGCAGGAGTTCCCAAGACCCCCGTAGACTTTCAGACTGGCAGTGGAGCCACCTGTATATCAGGGAGAGGCATAACTTGAACCCATATTGATCCCAGGACTTTTCCCAGCACGTTGCAGCTGCAGCAAAACACAATCATTAGTGCCAACCTCCAAGGCTCTCGATCTTACAGCAGCTCCTGCTGTCAGCCAGGCCAGGAGAGAGCGGGGTAACCATCACTATGGGGCTGAGTTGCATCTGATCCATGTGCATCCTTGCCTGTCAGCACCCCCTAAGACCACTTGCCTGGCTGCTTCTGCAGAAGTATGCCCACAGCACAGCCTCCACTAAGCCACCTGAGTGTTTTGCTGGTGGCCTGAGTGTAGTTTGCACTCCAAGCACAGCTGGTTCTTGATCCCATAAGGCCAGTGGACAAGCCATGGGCTCAGTCCTATCTTCTCAGGATTTAATCATACCACCCAGGGATATTGAGCTGGGAACAGTAGCTTGAGTTCAAGCAGGAAAGGACCACCAACAGTCAAAGCATACAGAAGGGTGGAGTGGGCTTGTGGGCCAGCTTGGGACTTAGGCATCCCTCCCTCTGCAACATGGAACTTGAAAGGGTATGGCCTGACAGACAGCCATAGTTTCTTCCTTAAGGAGCCTTGTGGCTCAGTTATCTGGGTGCAGAATGACTTGGATAACCTAGCTGGTTATGCCTAATCCCAAAGTGAATGCTGGTGGGGGAACCATCAGGTTGAGCAACCATGAGATGGGCAGGCCCCACAACTGTCTGCTAGGCTGAGAACCCTGGGCTGTAGGCACCATACTGTTTGCATGCCCATGGTGCCATTTCTTTGCTGGAGGATCCTCCACCCATGACCCACTGCATCACCAGACCAACTGCAGACATACAGCATAACCCACTATGACTATAGCAAACACAGAGAACCAGTGAGTTCCCAGGAAGTCACAGTCCTACTAGTGACCAAACTTTTAGCATGTGCCAACCACCCATAAGGAAGGAGGAAGCATAGCCCACCAAAGATCCCTTGGGGCAAGGGAAATGTGGGCATGAAACCAGTAATTAAAGAAAACATCACCGAGGCCCTGAATGCATTTGGAGAGAGAGTCATCTCATACCCTCCATCTTCCCTCCCCACTGAACTGCTTCAAATGCACTGAAGTACAAAAAGAGGCAAATGCAGCTGAATAAGAGGCAATATGCCAGTCCTTATTTTTAAGTGCCATCTACAGGACTATAGTCTGAGTTACACCACCAAACAAAAATATGTTGTTGCAACATGCAATGCCTGTTAAACCCATTAGTGGAACCTACCTACATCCAAGGAACCAAGACAGAGCCTTAGCCTTCTGGAAGCACTAAGTAAAGAAAGTAACCAGAACATAAACCAGTCAAACTTTCAAGGGAAGAAAGAAGAAAGAAGGAAGTAAAGAAGGGAAGAAAAGAAAAGAAAGAAAGAAAGAAAGAAAGAAGGAAAGAAGGAAAGAAAAGAAAAGAAAGAAAGAAAGAAAAAGAAGGAAAGAAAGGAGGGAGGGAGGGAGGAAGGAAGGAAGGAAAGAAAGAAAGGAAGGGAAAGTGGGGGAGGGAGGGAGAAAAGGAGGGAGGAAGGAAGGAAGCAAAGAAGGAAAGGGAGGGAGAAAGAGAGAAAGAAAGAAAAGAAAGAAAGAAAAGAACCCCATGCAAACAACAGCAAATTCAAAAAAAGAAAAGGAAGAAGTGTTAGGCTTACTCAGATGAGAAGGAATCAATGTAAGAATACTGGCAACTCAAAATATCAGAGTCTTTTCTTACCCCCCAAAGGATCACACTAGCTCTCTGGAAATGGATTGTAAACGGAATGAAATGTCTAACAAGACAGACATAGAATTTAGAATCTGGATGGTGAGGAGGCTCAGTGAGAGCCAAGAGAAAGTTGAAACTCAATCCTATGAAGCCAGCAACATGATTCAAATTTTCAAAGGCAACACAGGTATATTAAGAAAGAACAAAACTGAAATTCTGGAATTGAAAACTTGACTGAAATAATTTCTAAATACATTTGGAAGCCTTGACAATAGACTAGACTAACCAGAGGGGAAAAAAAGTCAGAGCTCAAATCCAGTTCTTCAAATCAACCCAGTCAAAAAAAAAAAATTGTAAAAGATGAACAAAGCTTCTGAGAAATATAGAATTATATAAAACAACCAAACCTACAACTCATTAGAATACCTGAGAAAAGGAAAAAAGGAAGAGTTAGCAACTTGAAAAACATTTTTGAGGATATACCTCATGAAAATGTTCCCAGTCTCACTAACGAGGTCAGCATACAGATTTCAGAAATTCAGAGAACTTCTGAGAAATCCTACACAAGACAACCATCCATGGCACATAGTCATCAGACTTTCCAAGGTCAACATGAAAGGCAAACCTTAAAGGTAGCTAGAAAAAAGGGTCATACCACCTACGAAGGGAATAAAATAAGACTAATAACAGACTTCTCAGCAGAAACCTTACAAGGTAGAAGAGATTGGAGACCTATTTTTAGCACTCTTAAAGAAAAGAAAGTCCAACCAAGAATGTCACCTCCCACCAACTATGCTTCATAAACAAAAGAGAAAGTAAATATTTCCCAGACAAGCAATCATTAAGGGAGTTTGTTACCACCAGACTGGCCATGCAAGAGATGCTTAAAGGAGTTCTTAATATGGAAAGAAAAGAATGATAACTGCTAACACAAAAGCACATGTAAGTACATAGCCCAAAAATTCTGTAAGGCAACTACAAAACTGACAATACAAGGCAGCCAGATAAAATAAACATAAGCGAAATAAAAATAAACATATTAATATTAACCTTGAGCATAAATGGTTTAAACCTTCCACTTAAAAACATACAGTGGCAAATTGGATAAGAAAATAAGACTCACTCTTCCTTTGTCTTTAGGAGACACATCTCACATTTAATGAAATCTTCAGTTTCAAAGTAAAAGGATGACTATCTATCACACAAATGGAAAACAAAAATGTGCGGAATAGGGGTCATTATTCTTGTATCAATAATACAGCCTTAAATTAGCAATAGCAAAAAAGGAAAAATGGAAGCATTAAGTAATGATAAGAGGTTCAATTCAACAAGAAGACTTAGCCATCCTAATTTTATATGCATCCAATATTGGAGGACTCAAAGTCATAAAATATTATTTTATTTTTTAGACATAGAAAAAGACTTCTTTAAAAAAAAAAAAAAAGAAAGAAAGAAAAAAAAGAATTAAAAAAAGAAATGAAGGAGAGGAAGAAAGAGGAAGAGGGAGAGAGAAGGGGGGTGTTGCTTTATTGCCCGGGCTAGAATGCAGTCTAAAAATGGGTATGCCTATAATTGTGCTTAATAATAGAGACGTGAAAAAAAAATGAGGGAAGAAAATAACAAACAAGCAGCCAACCAATATTTCATTTAAACCTGTAAATAGATGTGATGTGGTGCTGATAAGAGTGTATATTTTGTGTATTTAAAGTGGAGAATTCTATAAATGTTAATTAAGTTTACTTGTTCCGGGTCTGAGTTCAAATCCTGGATATCATTGTTAATTTTCTGTCTCATTGGTCTGTCTAATATTGATGTTGAAGTCTCCCACTATTATTGTGTGGGAGTCTAAGTCTCTTTATAAGTCTTATATATCTGGGTATTCCTGTATTGGGTGCTTATATATTTAGGATCTTTAGCTCTTCTTGTTGCATTGATCCTTTTATCATTATGTAATATCCTTATTTGCTTCTTTTGATCTTTGTTGCTTTAAAGCAACTCCTGCTTTTTATTTATTTATTTATTTTTCCTCTCCATTTGGTTGGTAAATCTTTCTCCATCCCTTTGTTTTGAGTCTTTGTATATCCTTGCATGTGAGATGGGTCTGGATGCAGCATACCGATGGGTTTTGGCTTTTTTTTGCCTGTCTGTGTCTTTGGATTGGGGGATTTAGTCAATTTAAATTTAGAATTAATAATAATAAGTGTGAGTTTAATACTGCCATTTAATGTTAGCTGGCTGTTTTGCCTATTAGTTGATGTAAATTCTTGATTATGTTGAGGCTCTTTACTTTTTGGTATTTTTTAGAAAGGCTGATACTGGTTGTTTCTTTCTATGTGTAGTGGTTCTTTCAGTAGCTCTTGTAAAGCAGGCCTGGTGGTGATGAAATCTCTGAGTGCTTGCTTGTTCACAAAAGATTTTATTTTTCCCTCGCTTATGAAGCTTAGTTTGGCTGAATGTAAAATTCTGGGTTGAAAATTCTTTTCTTTAAGGGTGTTGAATATGGGCCCCCACTCTCTTCTGTCTTGTAGAGTTTCTGCTGAGAGAACTGCTGTGAGTCTGATAGGCTTCCCTTTATGGGTAACCTGACCTTTCTTTCTGGCTGCCCTCAGTATTTTCTCCTTCATTTCAACCCTGGTGAATCTGGCGATTATGTGCCTTGAGGTTGGTCTTCTTGAGGAATATCTTTGTGGTGTTCTCTGTATTACCTGGAGTTGAATATTGTCCTGCCTTGCTAGGTTGGGAAAGTTTTCTTGAATAATATCCTGAAGTGTATTTTCCAGCTTGGATTGCTCCCCTTCGTCACATTCAGGTACACCTATCAAGCATAGATTAGGTCTTTTCACATAGTCCCATATTTCTTGGAGACTTTGCTCATTCCTTTTTACTCTTTTTTCTCTAATCTTGTCGTCTCATTTTATTTCATTAAGTTGGTCTTCAACTTCTGATACCTTTTCTTCTGCTTGATCAATTCAGCTGTTAAAATTTGTGCATAGTTCGCGAAGTCATTGTGTTGTGTTTTTCAGCTCCATTAATTTACTTATATTTCTCTCTAAATTGTGTATTCTTGTTAACATTTCATCAAACCTTTTTTCAAAGTTCTTAGTTTCTTTGCATTGGCTTAGAACAAGTTCTTTTAATTCACAGACGTTTCTTATCATCCACCTTTTGAAGCTTGCTTCTGTTAATGGAACACACTCGTTCTCCATCAGGCCTTGTTCCATTGCTGATGAGGAACTTTGATCCCCTGTAGAGGGAGAGGCGTTCTGATTTTGGGTATTCTTAGCCTTTTTAGGCTGTTTTCTTCCCTTCATTAGAAATTTATCCATCTGTGGTCTTTATAATTACTGTCTTTATAATTGGGTTTCTGAGTGGATGTCCAACTTGTTGATTCCCAGCACTAAAATCTAAGCAACCCACTGCGCCGGCCAAAACACCGGCATTTTGATTGATGGTGCTTTTCTGATTCTGCACCAAGAACCACTGCACCCAGGCAGCGGCAAAACCACCTTGCTGGCCACAAGAGTCATGGTGGCGACCCTTGGGGCTCCTCCGTTGGGAATCTCCTGGTGCGTGAGCAAGAAAAATTCGTCTGAAAGTGTGGCGTCCTCTTGTTCTCTGCGCTTTCACTGGGAGCTACAATCCCAAGCTGCTACTGATCAGCCATCTTGGAACTTTCCTAGAAAAAGGCTTCTACAGCCACACAATAACAGTGAGGGACTTCAAGTCCCTCACCCTGACACACACACACACACACACACACACACACACACACACACACACATCCCAATAGGATTACACAGATCGTTAAGATATAAAACTAAGAAAAATTCTGGACTTAAATTCAACCTTTGACCAATTGGACGCAATAGTGATCTACAGAATACTGCAACCAACAATTACAGAATATACATTCTTCTCATCTGCACATGGAATATATTGTAAGATGAATCGCATATGTACTCATGAAGCAAGTCTTGATTAATTTTTTTTAAAAATCAAAATCATACCATGCATAGGTTCAGACAATAGTGGAATAAAAATCAAAATCAGTATCAAGAGAAACTCTCAAAACTACAAAATTACATGGAAATCAAACAACTTGCTCCTGAATGACTTACAGGACAAACAATAAAATTAATGCAGAAATCAAAAAATTATTTGAAACAAATCAAAATAAAGACACATGTCAAGACCTCTGGGATATGGCTAAAGCAGTGTTAAAAGCTTATAGTGTTAAATGCCTCCATCAAGCAGTTAGAGGATCTCAAATCAATAATCTAACATCAAACCTAAAGAACTAGAAGAAGAAAAAATTAATACCAATGCTAGCAGAAGAAAATGAATAACTAAAATCAAAGCTGAACAATGAAGTTGAGCACAGCCCACGCCCCAAAAAAATCAACAAAACAAAAATGTTGTCTTTTTGAAAAGAGAAACAAAATTTATATACTACTAGCTAGATTAAGAAAAAAAAAAAAAAGAAAGAAGATACAAATAAGCATAATCAGAAATGAAAAAGGGAATATTACAACCATTCCCAAAGACGTACAAAAGAACCTCAGAGACCATTATGAACACTTCTATGTACACAAACTAGAAAATTTAGAGGAAATGGATAAATTACTGGAAACACATAATTACTCAATATTGAATCCGAAGAAAAATGAAACTCTAAAAAGAAAAATAACAAGTTACAAAGTTGAATCAGTCATTAAAAAACAAACAAACAAACAAACAAAAAAACTACCAACCAAAATAAGTTTAGACCAGCAAATTCACAATTGAATCCTAAATGATATACAAAGATGAGCTGGTACTAACCCTACTGATATTTTTCCAAAAAATTGCAGAGGACCTCTCCCTAAGTCATTATATGAATCCAGCATCATCTTGATATAAAAACCTGGCAAATGGCAAAAACACAAGAAAAAAAGAAAACTATAGGCAAAATATACTTAATGTATTTGTTTCTGATTATGCTTATTTGTATCTTCTTTGTTTTTGTCTCAGATATAAAAATCCTCAAAAAAATATTAGTGAACTAATTTCAGGCACATATCAAAAAGTTAGTTTATCACAATCAACTAGGCTTTATTTTTAGGATGGAAGGCTAGTTCAACATGTGCACATCAATAAATGTAATTCACTACACCAACAGAATTACAAGCAAAAACCATGTGATTATCTTACTAGATGCAGAAAAAAGCATTCAACAAAATCAATTTCTTCATGATAAAAATCCTTAACAAACTAGGCAGCAAGGATCATACATCAAAATACTTATTGCCAAATATGAAAAACCCACAATAAACACCCTACTAAATGAGAAAACGTTGGAAATGTTTCCTCTTGAGAACTGGAACAAGACAAGGATGTACTCCCTCACCACTCCAATTCAGCATAGTGCTGGAAGTCTTAGCCAGAGCAATCAGGCAAGAGAAAGAAATAAAAAGCATTCAAATAGGAAAAGAAGTTAAATTACCTCTCTTTGCTGATAATATGATACTATACCTAGAAAACCCTAAGAAATCTGTCAATAGAATTCTAGACCTGATAAATTACATCAGAAAAGTTTTGGGATACAAAATAAATGTACAAAGTTATTATCCTTTCTATTCATTAGTAGCATCCACACCAAGAGCCAAATCCAGAATGCAATTTCATTTACAACAGTTATAAAAAGAAAAAGAAACAAAAGTAGAAATACAGTTAACCAAGAAAGTGGAAAATCTCCTTGGTTTTATGCTCACAGACTGGAAGAATCAATACTGTCAACATGTTCATACTGCCTAAAGAAATCTATAGAGTAAACGTTATTTCTATCAAATTATTAATGGCATTTTTGCACTAAATTAGGAAAACCTACTCTAAAATTGATATGGAACTAAAACAGAACCAGAATAGTCAAAGCCATCCTAAACAAACAACAACAAATAAAAACAAGCCTGAGGCATCACATTACCTGACTGTAAACTATACTGCATAACTACAGCAACCAAAACAGCATGATTACTAGCACAAACATAGACACATAGACCGATGCAACAGAATAGAGAACCCAGAAACAAAGCTGCATACCAATAACCAACTGATATTCAACAAAGCTGGCAAAAATAAGCAATGGGGAAGGGACCCTTTATTCGATATATGCTGTTGGGATAACTCGCTAACAATATGCAGAGAAAAGAAACTGGACCCCTATATTTCACCATAAAAAATCTAACTCAAACTGAATTAAGGATTTAAATGTAAGGCCTTAAACTGAAAATTTTAGAAACTATCTTAGTGAATACTCTTCTGGTCATTGGCCTTGTGGAAAAAAAAGCTGTATGACTAAGTCCTCAAAGCAATAGCAACAAAGACAAAAAATTGACAGTTGGATTCTAATTAACCCAAAGAGCTTCTGCACAGCAAAATAAACTATCAACAGAGTAACAGACACACTGTAGGATGGAAAAAGTATTTACTAACTATACATTCAACAAAGATCTCATATTCAGAATTTATAAAGAACTTAAATCACCAAGAAAAAAGCAGATAACTCATTAAAAGGTAGGCAAAACAGGAACAAACACTTCTCAAAAGAAGATGTTTGCATGGCCAACAAATACAAGAAAAAATCCTCCGCAACGCTAATAATCAGAGAAGTGAATATCAAAGCCACAATGAGATACAATCTCACACCAGTCAGAATGGCTATTAGAAAAAGTCAAAAAAATAAAAAAATATATAAAAAAAAATATAAAAAGTATTTAAAAAGTCAAAAAAAAATAAAAAATATGAAAATATATATAAAAAATATTTTGGCAAGGATGCAGAGAAAAGTGAACACTTTAACACTGTTAGTGAAAAACCGGTGGAAAGCAGTTTGGAAATTTCTCAAAAAACTAAAAAAACAGAACTGTCATTTAACCCAGCAATATTATTACTGGGTATATACCCAAAGAAAATAAATCATTCAGCAAAAAAGTCACCTGTGCTTGTATGGTCATCACAGCACTATTCAAAATAGCACAGACATGGACCCAAGTGCTCCTGAGCTGTGGATTGGATAAAGAAAATGTGGTGCTTATACATCATAAATAATAATGAAATCATGTCCTTTGCAGTAACTCAGATGCATCTAGAAGCCATTTTTCCAAGATAATTAATGAAGAAACAGAAAACCAAATATCATATGTTCTTACTTATAAGTAGGAACTTAAAATTG
>NW_016107475.1:4003544-4099774 GCF_001604975.1 Cebus imitator | reverse complement strand
AGGGTGTTTGGCACTGCAAAGCCTTTCCTAAGGATCTAATTAGGCCCATTAAAGCAGCAATGTAAAGAGCCAATTCCTGCTGCCATATGACCTTAACTCTCCAACCAGCATTCTGCACCCCTTTATTTCTGACACAGAGGATCAATTCAAGAGTTAAGAACAAACAACCTTCCTGGACATGTAATCATATGAAGGAGGAATTGAATGATTATTTGAAACCAGAGTACAGTGAAGGGCAAGAGAGTAAACTCCAGTTTACTCCTGGTTCATCAGTTCTGTCTGTGAAGTAGTCTTGAATTTGCCAAATGTATTAAGATGTGTTCTTGACAAGGCAGAAAAATATATAGCCATCTACTTAAGAAAGCAAATCTGCTGTAAGGCCTTGGACAGTCTTTGAGCCACAGGACATTTTTCTATGATCCTGCATGGATGCATTGAACCCAGAGATCTCAGCAGGGTGATATCCTTAAGGTCTAAACAAGCCATGGTAGTATCCCCAAGATCATATCTAGTAGGTGTGGTATGTGGCATCACAGTGCAATTCCCTGAGGGAAGTGCCAAGACGGCATTGGATGGCCAGTTTGAAATCTGGTGGCCTATCCAAATAAGGTTAGGCAAAAGGGTTCAAGGATCAGAGTCAGTGTGGGCAGAGATTAAGGAAAAACTGAACACAGACGAAATGTGAAGCAGAACCAATGGGAAACAAAGGCTGTGGTGGTGGTGTTGTTTTTAATCTAGTAACACAGCAGAGCCAGGGAGGATTTTAAAAACTGGCCTTGGAGCAGAAACATTATTTTTACCTTGCAAGCTGAAATATCCACAGGCTGTGAAAGATCAAGGAAAATAAAAAGAATATTGTTATCACAAGAGCATCACCAAGAGTAGCACCATCCCAGAGTCACTCCTGAAACAAATAACCAAACGAGTTCAATCAGTTTCTCTATAAGCCATGGCTGTTACCACCCACCCCCAGCACACACTCCAGGTCAAGTAGTAGATTATTTCTTTTCCAAAATTCACTAGAATATGTGCCCTTTCTTTGTATTACATTTCCTCAAAACCATAAAATAAACTGTACTATGGAGTGTTTTAATTTCCTATCGTCTTTGGAAAATCATGCTAATAAGACATTTAGTGAAAAGAGTAGTTGCCCAGTAAGTGGCAATATAATCTTTTATGACTGCTGCTGTGAACACCAGAACAAATATGTTGACCTTGAAAGTTCTAGTCTTACCACGAGTGCAAGGACAATGACACAAATATTCATTCAGATGAATGCTTACCATGCTTGGTCTTATCATTCTGAGCTACCCACATTTCAATTTTCCTAGTTATGCTCAGAAACTATAGTTTGTGATGGAAAGCAAGAGAAGGATACTGTTGCCATGGTAGCAAAAACATTTTTTTCTCCCTCAAAAATAGTATGTTAGAGACCAGTGGGGGGAAAAAATAATGCTAACTGTACTTGCAGAGAGAATTAAATTTAAATATAAGTTCTTGCAATTTTATCAAGTGCAGTTTAAATATTTTTTCCAACTTAATGTGCAAGCATGCCTTACAATGGGCTTACCAGTTAAAGGACAAGTTACTTTTCTCTGCTTTGAACAGGTTGCTCAACATGCAGAATATATCTTTTAAAATTTATGAATGAAAGGGTTCAGATTCACAATGGTATAAAAGGATATTCAAAATGTTTTAAAAAGCTTCCTTAGCTTAATATAGCTAATAAAAATATGACAAACAAACAACTACAACAATAACAACAATGAAGAAAATGACTCTTATCCTTCTGAATTCCTTTGCCTGTCATTCAAATGGGATATTACCCTTTTCAGGACCGGCTGAATAATTCAAACTAATGTACCAACCTGTGCTGCTTACATTCCCTAGTGCATTCCGTTTTGGTGATATTACTTTTGCAGCTACTACATTGGCCTCTTGCAAAATAGAGTCCCTAAAATTTGCCTGCATTCAATGAGCTGTTAAGGTTTTCTAATAAGAGAACACAACACTAACGCTGCTGTCTTAATTCTGTGCATTACTTTCCTGCCAAATTCAGCAGCATGCCGATGTTACTACAAGCAACCCATTAGAATTACAGTCACCTCTGCAGCTGTTGTTATACCTCCTGCTCCTACGTTGCCCATCCTCAGCATATTTTCTCTTTTATGTACTAAGATGAATGTCAGTGTCAGGTCTTCAGAGGAGCGGGTGATCTTTTTACTGCATATTCGAAAACATGTTCTTACCTCGTTTCTATTCCATGACAAAAATTCTAATTCAGAAATGTTCATTTTTCACACAAATGCCCTTGAGAAAATCAGCCCAGGCATATGTGTCTTAATGTAATGATCACTTGCAAATTATCATATGTAAATGTACTTAAGATATTCTTAATTGCATTGTTTATTCCTCCTACTGTGTTCATTTTACAGATGTATTTATTGAGATTTATTTAGAAACAAATCTATTGCCAATCTTTATCATGAAGCCAGCATATTATGTGAGATGTATTTCCCAAACAAACATTTTCTACCAAAGAATGAACAAACTGTTTACTGTAATACAGTGACCAACTATATTACTATTTCCTGGGAGAAATGAAAAGCACAGTCATTACAGCTCAGTTCAGCTGTGGGGAAGACTTTCTGTCTGGTCAATGTTTTTCTTCAGAGCCAACACAGTGCATCACTGTCTGTTCTTTTGTGATTACGATCAAGTGCATCTAGAAATACAGAGAAACCAAGATGATCTTTGGAAAATAGACATATTAGATTTACCCCAAACCAGTATACTACAGGGCCCAAGAAAAAATAAAGCAATATTTTTGTTCTCTAAGGAAGAGTCACAGTGAAAAGGAGGCCTGTTTACCTGAACTAACGTGGAACTAGAGGCAACGAGGTGAAATCAAGAAAGGCAGTTTCCTGTAGCAGAGAGGTTTCTGGAGATGACACTATCAGGGCTTTTTAGGAATTATATAGGCTGTGTCTCAAAAGATCACTCTGATAATCCTCATTTTATTTTATTTTATTTTTTTTTCCCATTTATTTATTTTATTGTATTTTAGGTTTTGGGGTATATGTGAAGAACATGCAAAATTGTTGCATAGGAACACACATGGCAGTGTGATTTGCTGCCTTCCTCCTCATCACCTACATCTGGCATTTCTCCCCCTGCTATCCCCCCCCAGCTCCCCACCCCCCACCGTCCCTCCCCTATTTCCCCCCAACTGACCCCAGTGTGTAGTGCTCCCCTCCCTTTGTCCGTGTGCTCTCATCGTTCAACACCCGCCTATGAGTGAGAAGAGGGAAAATTGAAATTGGTGGTATTCCACTGGACAACTACCAGAAACCACTAGATGTCTGTTTCTTTTGACTCATTCTAAGACATTGACATTTTAACTCAGGTGATTAATGCCTAAAGACATTTAATAAATTTACATTTTTTCAGTTGTTTAGTTTTGCCTGAATTTAAGTTTATCAACTGTGATGACATATAAAGAATATGTTTTTTTTTCTGTTTGGCTTAGTCATTTCTCTGATGCAAATGTCTTTCTTTTACAGTATCTTATTTAATATAGTGAAGGGGTGCACTTATCACCAGAACTAGGGAATTTACTTTTCTATATACATTTTGTTGAAAGATGGTAAAAAATAACTGCTCAGTAGATCCAAATACTTGCTTCATATTTCAGTTCAATCAGAATCAGAGGAAAATGACAGGGTAATTTTCTAGTTTTTGTTTTCTGAACACATCTTTTATTTCATTACTGTTACCTAATAAGCTGAAATAAATTAATAAATTACCTAATAAAATTATTTCCTACTTTACATAAGAAAGAGAGTTACATATTGTTATACACTTACAGTTTTCTTTTTATAATACTGCAATGATAGAATACATGCAGACTTTTTAAATGGTTCAGAAAAAATTAGTCAATAATACAATAACTATTGTTATATTTGCATACATTAAATTTTCATTATATATATCTACTCGGAATGTCAGGTGAATGAAGCTTTTTTTACAATATATGTTTATTGAATTAATCACTTTCTATGCTTCCTGGGTTTGTTTAATTGAAAGAGGTAGAGGTAGTTTCAATTGATTTTAAAGGCTTAAAAGCTAATCAAATGGCATACTTTTAAATTCCCCTGATAATACATATTTAAAATTAATCAACATTATACTAAGCAACAAGAAAATTATATAGCTATCTCATATAATCTGCATAATAACATTGTGAAGTCATAATTATATTTACTATACAGAAGGAATATTTTTTAGCTTAGAGAGTTAAGTAAATAGTACAGGGTTACATAATTTCTCAATGGTTTGACTGGAATTCTAATGCAAGAATTCCAACTGTACTTCCCTGAAAGAGTATATCCAAGTATTTATTTTATTATTAAAAATAAACCCTTTTAAAATAATGAATGAAGATCATTATATAAAAAAGAAGACTTTAAAAAGTCCTTATAATTATGTCAACCAACTACAAAGGGTAATCTAATTTAAATATAGTTCGGAATATTAGTAAAAATTGTTAAAACTTTAAAATTTTTGTATAATTTTATACTTCTTTTGATTTTTAATATTTTTCTCTTTAAAACTGTAGGTGAGATTTATGTTTTTAATGCCTTAATTGAGAAACTACCCAAAAGTATCTTCCACTTTTCATTCTAGACTAATTTGGCAGGAATTGTGGAAGAAGAAGAATAGGAAAAGAATAGGTTAGCCTGAAAATATTACACAAGTATCTGACCTGATTTGAGAGAAGTTATAGAAGAAAGGGTAAACTCAGAACATCTTATTACCATCACATTTCCCAACACGTGAAAATACACGTATGCCAACAACTTTCTGAGTTTTTATGAAGCCAAGTCTGTTTTCAGAGAAAGAAGCAAAGTACTAATTAAAAACACATTTAGGATTTAGTACTCTTACAAAAATTACTGCCACAGAAGAAGGAAATTCTAACCAAACATTAAATGTAGGGTTGACTCTAACTTAGACATGATTATACACCTTCTGACCAAGGAGGGGATATCCCTTCAAGCCAAAACCTTTATAAATTCATTCTTCTCCTCTTTCTTTTCCTCTCTCCCTCATTCTCTCTTTTTCCTCTTCCTTCTCTTTGTCTTCATCTTTTTCTTCTACTTCCTCTACTCTTCATCCTTCCTCTCGTCTCTCTCCTCTTCTCCCTCCTTCTTCTCTTTCTTAACTCAAGGGCACGGTTTGCAAATTTAGGGATTCATTTTTACTTTGCTTCTGCAGTCTTAAGTGACACAACCTTAAACTATACTCCCTTAAAAGAATGTATAGTTTGTGGAGTCGCTGCTATGGCTAATAGCAGCAGACGTTTCCTTGTGGTTATTCCTGAACTTGATTCTCAACTGACAACACTACTCTGGGTATTTCATTGAACATGATATTTAAATATAAGGAATGAGATTAAAGAGCTTGGTGATTTAAATAATCTGTAATGAATATATTGCCAAGATACTGAAAAGAGTTTCAGAATAGTAGTTTGTTTTTATATATAATTTACTAACCATTATTTTTACCTTTTCCTTATATTACAAACCTATGTGCAATAAAATGATTTGCCATTTTAATGGTGTCCTTCTGTAAAAGCTGTATGTAAGAACAGGTCTCTCTTCATTTTATATAGTATTTTGTTCACTTGTTATAGTGACTTTCATTTTCCTTAATCATGGTGCTAATTTTTAATGATTTATTGTACTATGGTATTTCATTTTTAAGTATTTTTAATATGTCAGCTCTGCAGGATGCGGAATGAATTCCTGTTGTTAAGTTATTCTTAATAATATTTCTCTTTGCCTTCGTAATCAAGGCATTTATCTGCATCTAGTATTTAATATTTTCCTCTATTAAAATCAATATCAAGTAATCTGAAATATATACATCCCTCTTAAAAAACACTTACAAAAGTTAAGCATGTTTGAAGAGCAATGTTGGTGTCAAAAATTTGGTATAGCAAAAGTCCCATGATTCAAATTTAAATTTTTAAAAAAATATTTCTTTAAAGTTTTTTATCACCTCTTAGACAAGAGTTATTAGGAGATTACTATGAAGCTGATGCTGTAAGCCGGGATTCATAAACAAATACAGTACTACTCTTATAGAAATACAAGATATTTCAGTAAGACTAGGATACAAATAGCCAAACCAGTGAGAAAAAATAATGTATATAGAAAAACATAAAATAATTTAAGATAATCCAAAGTGATTTGTATTTGTGAAAATTTGCATATATATAATTTACTGAAATATACTAGTTTTTTATACTAGAGTTGCAGTTGGAATAGCAACTTATATTAGCAATACATTATATAATATAATAAATAGAAATTGCTCTTCCAAGTATAACTCTAGTATAAGATCATTGCACCCAGATTACCAAGACATGTGCTATAGACTAAATAATAGCCTATACATTCACAAATGTATTCTCGATATAGCCTCAAATATGTCTGCAATATAATTCTCAGAACCTATTAATATTATCTCATCTTACGAAAGGGACTACATTGCAAATAATAATTAAGGTACGGATTTTTAATAGGAACATTTTCCTTGATTACACAGTTTGCCCTGATGTAATTGCAATTATCGTTATAACAACAACACAAGAGCAGTCAGTTAGGAGAAATCAAGGTGGTTACAGAAGCAAGAGGCTGAAGTGAAGCACATTGAGTACTGAGAAAGGGATCAGAGACAAAAATATACGTACCCACATTTTATTTTCCTGAAAAAGACAAGGAAATTGATTCTCCTCTCATAGCCTCCAGAAGAAACTAGATTTATCAACATTGAATTCAGTCTAGTGAAATTAATTTTGAATTTCTATCTTCTCTATAAGATAATAAAATTATTATCAGTTTTTCTTTTCTTTTTTCTTTTCTTTTCTTTTTTTTTTTTTTTTTTTTTTTTTTTTTTTTTTTTTTTTTTTTTTTTTTTTTTTTTTTTTTTTTTTTTTTTAAATAAAATTAAAAAAAAAAAAAAAAAAAAAAAAAAATTTTTTTTTTAAAAAAAAAAAAAAAAAAAAAAGAAAAGATCACTCTGTCTTACTGAAGTCATTTTCTGCTTTCCCCCATTGTTATGATGTATAAATTCATTGTTGGTATTTGCACTTTGGAGTGTTATTTAAAAACCATGTTTTAGCCAGAGTTTAGGCTCCAAGGCTTTTCAAGCTTTGGCCTCACCTCTGGATGCCATCAACAGACATGCTAAAACTGATGCAAATGGTTGGAAATAATGGGCTATGGTACCCTTCTGCTATTAGACTATACTCAGTACTCCACAGATTATTTTTAATTTCTCGTAGAGGCTAAGGGAATGCATTAGACTAAATTGGGTACCAGTTGCTAAGATATCTTAAATAGGAAGAATTGTTTCTGCTAGAATTTTAGGGGATGAAAATAAATTATCAAGAGTGAAAAGTACTTAGAAAATTAGTCATATAGAAAATAATTATACGATGTTTTCTGAAACCAAAAGGTATGTATTATCACAAAGACCAACTTCCCAGATCTCACCATAACCAAACTATACCTGCTTCTATATTAAACTGAGTCCTTACCAGATCTCACCATAACCAAACTATACCTGCTTCTATATTAAACTATGAAGAGGCAAGTCAATTTTGTTTTGAAAATAACCATTTTCTCAATTGCCCGTAGTGATTAGAGTCATGATATGAACACAACAGATGAGACTGAAGCAGCACTCAAGGTTAAGAAGATTCAAATATCCAGCCATGTGCCTCTTTCCACAGTACTTTCACTAAGTTCATCTCATTTTTAGTTTTCAGTGAACCTGTGAAGATGATATGACACAAGCTCATCAGTCAACAGCCATACAGAGAAGAGCCAGTAACTCAGCAAGTGAAAATGTGGCCATTTATAAACCAGCTTAGAGAATTATTACTAACTCTAACTTCCCAAGGCTGGTTGCATGCAACACCTGGGGAATCAATGGCCAATGAGGTAGCATTCAATTAGTCTTGTCAAGGTAGCCAAGGGTTTACCACCAGGACCAAATTTATCTTTACAACAAATCTCCAGGCACATCCCCCAGATCCTCACAGTCCTTAAATTTTCTCATACTGGACTATTATCCATTTCCTATCCTATCATACACTCTCACATCACCTTTCTTTTACTCATGCAGATTTTTGTATCAAGAATATTCTCTTCCCCAGCTTAATCTGATGAACTATTGTTCATTAAGGTTTAGCTCAGATGTGACCTCCTGTCTATAGCCTTCCTGGTTCATGTTGTATACTTCTGTGTCACCACATTTAACAGCTTCCACTATAGAGTAGCCTATTGTTATTTTTTTTCCATGGACTCTCAACTCTGTGAGTTCAGGGACCATGTTTTATTCACCTGTGTTTTCCTCATTGCACCAAGCAGTGTACCTGAACCACTGCAACAAAGATGAACCAAAAGACCTTTCTAACAAATCAAACAGCTCTAAAACAAAAAAAAAAAAATGGCTCTAGACAGTTGTCCCATGAGCGCTCTAGATTATAAAACAGAAATAGGAGATAATTGCTTTTTGTGTTATTAATACCTATTTCTAGGAACTATACTATTAAAGAAGTATAGATCTTTTTTCCCCAACTCCAAACTCAAAAAGCAATTTACTGTTGAAAAGAATAGTAATTGCTCAATAGAAGTTTTATAAGCATGCAGAAATATTCTCCATTTGGCTATTTTCATACTCACCCTTGAGTTTAAAAAAAATTCAAGACTATATATCAAATCATAGTCTCTTTAAGGCATTTATTCACACAGTGAGAGTAACAGTACATACAGATCTAGGGTTTTCTAGTGCTCTAAATTTTATTTTTTTATTTTTTTTGAGTTGGAGTTTCACTCTTGTTGCCCAGGCTGGAGTGCAATGGCACAATCTCGGCTCACTGCAACCTCCGCCTCCTGGGTTCAGGCAATTCTTCTGCCTCAGCCTCCTGAGTAGCTGGGATTACAGGCACGCACCACCATGCCCAGCTAATTTTTTGTATTTTTAGTAGAGACAGGGTTTCACCATTTTGACCAGGATGGTCTCGATCTCTTGACCTTGTGATCCACCCGCCTCGGCCTCCCAAAGTGCTGGGATTATAGGCGTGAGCCACCGTGCCCGGCGCTAAGTGCTCTAAATTTTAAAATGAAGCATTTAGTCTAGCTTAGTTTCCTTCACAGTGGCTGGCCCTTACATGAGCCAGGCCAAATATAGATGCTCCAAAAAAGACTCTGTAGCTTTACTCCAGAGTTTCAAGGAATCTGTCCAGCCTTTGTCTTCAACCCTCCATTTCAAACTTGTTTGTTCCATTTTGGTCTAGTCTACCTGGCATTCATTCTCATGCCTTGTAACTAGTCTTCATCTCTCTGTCATTTGGACTATTTGCTTAGTCTCATTTCCAGTTCTACCAATCCCCAACCAACCCCCAGATTTGGTCTCTTGAATCTTCTTTGGCTCCCCACTCTAAATCTATCATAGCTGCACCACACCTTAACTTTCAAGCCCAGCTTCCAGAATAGTCATGTTGAGTATGAATATTCAACATTCATTCTACCCACACCTCCAAAAACAAAACTCAGAATTAATCTAGAAGATGAATGATAAGCATGTTCATTTTATTTGCTTTCCTGAATTTTAATTCAATGTGGCTTGAAAGGATAATAGACTTTTCAAGAAAGTCTAATTAGTGCCCAAAATGTAGATTTTATGTTTGGTCAATTAAAGAAATTCTATTTGTTTTTAATAAGAAACATTCAGAAATCCTTTTGTTTATGCTATAATAATCAAAATAATGGATTTGTATTGCTGTCCTGATTGAGATTATATTGTTGCCCATATCACACTGCATCAAACCAGACTAGAGATAAAACTTCAGAAAAAGCTAAAAAAAAAAGATTCAAGAATTTTCAAATCCAAAATGAACAACAAAGCACTAGGTAAAAAGCTGTGGAACCAGAGCCAGAAGCAAGGAAGAGATTGTTTTGATCCAAAATCTCTAACCATTTGATATAGTTTGGCTGTGTCCCCACCCAAATCTCAAATGGTAGCTCCCATAATTCCCACCCAGTGGGAGGTAATTGAATTGTGAGGGAAGGTCTTTCCCATGCTATTCTCATGATAGTGAATAAGTCTCATGAGATCTGATGGTTTTATAAATGGCAGTTTTTTGCACATGCTCTCACTCTTGCCTGCCACCATGTAAGATGTGACTTTGCTTCTCCCTTGCCTTCTGCCCTGATTGTGAGGCCTTCCAAGCCACATGGAATCATGAGTCCATTAAACCTCATTTTCTTTATAAATTATCTAGTCTCAGGTATGTCTTTATTAGCAGTGTGAGGACAGACTAATACATCATTCCTCTAGAATACTTGACCTTTTTGTTAATTTGGTGCCCCTAATAGGCATACTGATTTACAAAATGCAAAATATATTCCCAGTTAACTAAAAGCATCAACCTGGTGAGGGTTATTTAGGCTGTTGTGCACACAATTGCCAAAACATCTCTCAAAAGGTCTCAGGTTTTGGCCTGGCTGGTTGTGGGGTGAGCTCTGAGCCCAACCTACCAACAGCCAGACACTTCTTGATGCCACTCATAGAAAACGGCCAAAAGAGACTTGTCTTTCCATTTTCCATGGCAGATTTATATGCATTTTACTATATCATCCATGCCAATTCTAACCAAAATCTTAATCAATTTTTTAATTCCTGCTCTGTGACTAGATAGAGAAACTGAGAGTAATCACTTAGAAACTCACATAGCAATCTAACACTGCTGCAACATCCAGCATTTCATTTTTCTACTACTAATTCATTCTTATCACATTTTTGAATGACAGTCTGCCTAGATTATAAATTTTAAAAAGAAAGAAACTGTCTCTTAAGCATAGCATAATTTGAAAAGCTCTAATATAAGCCATTTGGCCATCTTAACCAGATGTCCTTTGAGAATGTCAATGGAAACAGTGGACACTCTCGTTGGCAAGCTGAGTTACATACTATCAAAGCACAATTCAGTAAACCAGATTCCAAAGGGATGAAATAAATAGTCTCTGGTACAAGTTTTTTGATTACTTGGCTTAATCCATATATAAAATTTGGATACGTAGGTGTTGACACACTAAGGCTTGTCACCTATTTTTGGAAATACACTTTTTTGGACCACTGCCACACTCATTTGTTCACATACTGTCCATGGCTGCTTTCAAGAGTTGAGCAGAATTGAGTAGTTGTGACCATTTGGCCCACAAAGCCTAAAATTTTTACCATATGACCCACTACAGAAAAAGTTTGCCAGTCTCTAATCTAGTAGATATATGGACTGTTATCATTAGTTCTCTAAAACTAAATTTGAAAAGCATAGAGTTCAAAGTCATATTTTCAGGAAGTATATGCAAAACTGATGTACTGTCAGTATAGGACAGATCTATATAATTTGATGACTTATATGTGGAAAGGCAGTGTTGACAACCTCTGTTTCAGCCTAGCCATTGAAAGGTTCTCTTTTCACTCTTTGTATAACTCCTAAATAAACTTTAGATTTAAAAGCTTTATATAAGGAGTTAACACTACAAATTAAATGTCTAGTCCATATTTTTATCTTATACTGTGAAATTAAACCCAAGTGACCAACAGACCTGAAGATGTGGAATAAAAGGCCACAGAGAAATGGAATCCAGGAGTCAGAGAAGAATGTAAACAGTTCTGACAAGAAGAACTTGAGGTGATTAATTAGATGTGTCACTAGAGTCTTGATTTACCTAACACAGGGTGAACTTCACACAGTCAACATAAATACAAACAAAGCCTTAAATTGTTGATACCTTTATAACAGTCCACATTAGTTATGGGAACACATAAACCCTAACATCTCAGCAGCTCAACATAAGAAAAGTTTATTTCTCACCAATGAAACAGTCTGATATAAATATTCTTAGTCAGTGAGCAGCCTTTCACCCTGTGGTGATTTAGGGACCAGGCTCCTTCCATAAGCACAAAAGTACATACATGAATGTTTTCAAGAATGAAAATTGCCCACATCATTTCCACACATGGCCATACCTGACAGCAAGGGAGTCTGGGAAATGCAGTCCAGCTGTGAACCCAAACTGTAAATAATTAGCCAAGCTCTTTCATACCCACTTAAATGTGAAACTTAATTCAACTTTACTCTGTTTGCCCTGAAAGATGCCAGCAGTTTTCCAGGTAATTAAATCAAAAAGCATCTTCAGAAGATATACTAATATTACTAGAATACACAGGGATGAAATTTTACTCTATGGACTCTAAACATTTCATCCAAAACAGTTGTTCTGTGTATGCTAACCCAATCTCCCAACTGGGCAACTCAGAATATGCCTTAGCTACCCTCGTTCATATTTTACACCTGGTATTATATTTACCTGCAGAATTTATCTCTTTTAACAAATTCTAGCCATGCTGGTAGATCTGCCACTAGTGAATCAAAGTGAAAAACTATGATCTCCAACAAATAAGCCCCAGGGTCACTGCAACTATTGTGCTGTCCAAGACTTACAGACCCTGCCAGCTTAATAGAGATGCTCTTTGCTCTGGCTCTTGTCCTCTTTGTAATTAATCGATGTTTAATGCCTCAGCAAGGTCCTAAGCAGATTACCACAGCCTTATCTTTTAGTGTCAGGATATCTGTTTACTTCAGTTGAACAAAATGCTTAGATTCCTCTAATGGACCAGGGCCAGGCTTGCTGGAGGCCCAATGATACATTAGGAAACAGGACATAAAAGTATATCACTGTGGCACAGCCAGGTTTGTCTTATATGGTGATGGGTAGACCCTAGCATGCTAAGAAGAGACATCCATAAGCCTAACAGCACAGAAGCAGTAAGTGCACAGCCCTGGCCTTTCTTGACCTGGAAGGTTTCTCTTTCCATGAGGACTCCACTGACCACTGAATTGTGGACTCACCTCCAAAAGGAAATAAAGAGGCATGACTGAGCTGAAGAAAATTTAATCTGAGTCCTCTTTATCATTCTTCCAAACCTGCTAGCCCAGCACAAACCTGAAGGGTCTGGTCTAGCTCAGGTCTCTTATATGCTTAACTCCTACTTTTCCCACAAGCTCCAGGCACCTGTCATCACCAGTCCAATAGGTTTTTCCATGAAGATGTCCCATAACACATCATGCCTGACTTGCCAGCTTCTGTGTCATGTTCTCTATTAGAACTTAATTGATGATGCTCTCATTTTTCCAGCCACCAAGTCTTAGAACAAATGTCATATTATCCTCCTGCCTGTATTTGGTCTTTTTGCATTCCAGCAGCCACCATGCTAAACTGATCCTTCTGAATTCTTCAGAGAGCTAAGTTACAAGAAGCTGAATGAACTCTGATTAGTTTCAATAGAATCAGGATTCATTCAGTGATGTTGAGTAACTCACAGAATGTTTGGGAAAGCAAAAGAATGAGACCAGGGAACCAAGAACACTTCCCAAAAGTACGCACGCAGCACCCATCCTAGCAAGAGGCAACTGCCACCACCTGAAGGCATAGTCACAGCAGCTCACACACAGACCCTCTGGGCCTGGGCTGCTGCTGCCTGAACTATCATTTCTATGTGATCCCTTTGGAAAGTGGGTACAGATCGCTCCACTACTGCTGCTCCTGCTACTGTCACCCTTACCAGAATGGATCCTATACCATTCTCATCGCTTCATATCACTAATGTTCAATTTAATGTCTTGGGTGGATGGATCTGGTTAGTGGAGCTCAGTCTTCATGACTGAGCCACAGGAGCATTGAAAACATAAGAAACAGCTTCAGTTGCTACGTGTCTGAGGCAGGTACTAAGTATTCAGCACTCATTCTAACCCCTTTCTTCTAAACCCCGCTTACTTAGAAATCCTTGCAGTAACACTGTTCTGGCCAGGAGAATGGAAATAGCGCTATCTCGTCCACTTTCTCCTCCTTTTTGTCCATTATAAGGTTGGCTCTTTGTAGAGCATCAGTCACATGTATGTTGGTGTTATGTTCACATAATACCAAATCTGGAAACTGGAAGTGGAAAATTGGAAGTTAGCTCACCGACAACTAGGAAGCTGCTGGTCTTTAATATGTACTGGGGTAGCCTACTATTAGGTTGGTGCAAAAGTAATTGTGGTTTGGCTATTCCTTTTAATGGTGAAAACCTGCAATTACTTTTGCTCCAATCTGATAGATGAAGAATGCAGAGCAGGCATCACCCAGGGTGGTAGTGTTAGAAGATATGGAGGAAAGTTCTTCATAAAGTTGGCATCTGCTGTCTCCTTACTATTTTCAGCCATGTCGTAAAAGAGAGGGATGAGCCAGAGTGGAACTACCAGTTTGTAAACAGAGAGGGAAGGAAACGACTGTGTTAAAGGAGGAGCTTTTTCTCTTTCGCCCACAATCCTGGCTTCATTAAGAAACTCACGATATGGGGTCCTGCATGCTGAAAGAGATAAATCCCTTGAACCCTGACATGTAATTGTTATAAGCAATGACCGGGAAGGGGCAGGCCTCAGCAGCCAGTAGGTCTGTGGCCCCAAGGCTTTCTCAGGCACGACAAAGGACGGCATAACCTGGTTCCTTGACTGCCTTGTTGAGGAACCACCCTGCTCTCCAGACTTCCAGACTTCTTATTGCATGAGATAAATAAGCTCCTATTTGGTCAAGATTGCTCTTATATATAGTTGATAGTCCTAACGACACAGGGCCAACAAGAATGGCAAATGTCCATAAACCATCTTATGAAATATCCATCACATGCATTTCTACCATTCTACCCCAGGTGCTTTGCCCTGGGCCAGATCCTTCTGGATCTCCACTTGCAACCAATCTGTCAGTTCCCTGCCTGCTCCTTAGGCCTATAATGTGTTTGTAGCCATAATGGATCCTCAGCCCTTAAAACAATGCCTGACACATAATAGGTCATCTTTCCATGTTTGTTACAGATGGAAGATGAACACGTGAAAATAGTACTAGCCAAAGAATCAGAAAATGATGCATCAGCCCCACCTGGGAAGATCGACTGCATAAAGTGCGTGAACGACTCTGGTAATACTTCTGTATTTTTGTGTTTTTTAATCTGGAAAAGTCATCTATCTATTGCCTAGCTGACAAAACATATGTGTAAAAGTCCTTTCAAAGCTATAAAGCATTACAAGAGTATTTATTTTGGTCATCCATGTAAGAAATTGCATAGAGCCCCAAATTAAGTTGAACATAAAACAACAGCAATTTAGAAACACTACCATCTATATTATCTACTATCAGGTACAATATTCAGAAAGAGTATTGAAAAATATTATAAACATACTCACCATTTAATTTTCAACGTTAGGACATGACCAAAAGATAACAGCTCAGGAGGCAGAAATGATATCTGCTACTTACATTGTCACAACATAATATTTGCTCCATAATTGCATGATCAATATTTACTCAGTGATTATATAGCTTTTCACATGGTTGCTTGAACCCAATAAGGTAAAGGAAAAGCAGTTATCTTTATTTTCCCAGGGGCAGATTTGACAAAGACAAACTTTCTGGATTATCTTCCTTATTGGCTTATTTAAACCTGAAAATTACTATTATTTCCAACCCACAAGCAGCTTTTGTGGCATAAGCTTTCACTTGTGAACTTCACAGATTTCAAAGTCAATCACCAAGAGAAAGGGGTTACCCCCTTTCTCTGAAATTCCTTCTATCTGCCTGCACTCCCAATATACAGAGCAGTATGTTTCTAGACAAATAACAACGCTTGCATTTTTAAACTTGTCACATAATGTGATCGAAGATAAATAACGAAGTATTCGAGGCTGCCTCCAAATCCCAAATCCCAAAATTCTGAAAGGACTTATACTTTTGTGGTTCTCTAAAACTATCTGCCTCACAGATTACGGGAAAAGATGCTTTAAAATGTGTTTTTATTTTTTAGCTTTGCATTGTAAAAACATCCCTTGTAAACTCGCTGGAGGTTTATTAAGAGATATTGGGATCATCACTTACTTTTAGAAGATGAAAGGGTCTGCAAAGTGAAAAACTCAAGTGGCTTCAGAGAGGTACCTTAGAATACAAAACATTTCCAATCTGAAACATGCCATCATTATCAACTTATGTCCATCCATCACATGCATATTTATTGTTTGGTGTGTACAGTGAAATTTACTACTCTTGGATTTTGGAAGCCATCTGCTCAACTTAAGGCACTTTAGGAATTCTAGAACTAAAGTAACTAAATTTGGATTAGCAAAACTGAAAGAAATCTTTTCAAGGGAGGGGAGCTCAGACAAGAAGGAAAAAGAATACTGTAAAGCTTCTATGCACATGAAAACCCAGCTTTGTATTCAGTAGACTTAAAGGAAAAAAAGATTTAATTGCTTGAGTTTGATTTGGAATATTATTGCAACTTGCTACACCCAATAAATCTACATATTTTATGATCACCCTAATTGTTTCTGTTTATGAGATGGGCAGAGTAAAACAGTTCAATATTTGATGAAAAATACAGCCTAATGGCATATATGACATCATGTTTATTGTTGAAATAAGAGCAAATAACATATATACCACTAATAGCCAGTGAAGAAATTTCCTTCATATAAAAAAGCGCAAACTGGTGTTGATCCCAGAACTCTTTGTATGTTTCAATGACCCTTATCGAAGATATGTGCTTAAACAGGCTAGCAGTTTTTCCTAAACCAATCTTTTATCACAATAATCACAGCAGAATTAAAGATCCACATCGCCAATGTGTGCTACCTGTATTCCTATAATCATTCATTTATTATTCATACTCCATTTATTTCCAAAAAGGAAATAAGGCCAAGTAAGAAAGCTGTGCATACACGCAAGTGTTCACGCACGTGTGTGTGTGTGTGTGTGTGTGTGTGTGTGTGTGTGTGTGATGTACATATGCAGGGCAGAAGGAAAAAGGAGATATCAAGAGGGTATGGAGTTCTGCCTATGAATTGAGTGTAGCGAAACCATTATATTTCTTGCAGAAAGACAAAAAGGAAAGCAAAATGATTTATAAAACTTTTACTTTATTAAAAGCTTTTAAAACATAAAAGTGAGTTATCAGAGGAATTAATAGCTAACATGTACAATCACCTAGCACAAACTCTGGCAAATACTAGACTCAGATATACTAGTTCGTTCATCCACTCATTCAGCAAATATTTATGTGGCAACTACTATGGGCCAGGTATACTCCTGCTAAATGGGAATCCAATATCCAAATAAATTTGTCACCTGTATTTTTAGGGGAGAAAAAAGAAAATGTTAATGATTAAACCTCAAATGTGAGTTTAAAAAAGACTTAGAGGCTTCCTTATATCCATCTTTTATAAAAGTTAAAGACATCATGTGAAATCCTGATTCTGTGAAGGCATTTCTACGGAGAGCTGAAGTATTACAGTCCAGACATGAAGGTTTCTAGAGCTCTTCCTTGACCCAGTGTAACAGCTGAGAGAGTCTATTCTGGAGAAATAGATGCTAGGTATGAAGTCACTGAAGAGAGTTCCCAATATTGATCTTCTGGTCTTTTTCTTGAAGTTCAGTTACTTTGGATTGCTGATTGAAGTATCAATTTGCTTTAGATACCAGCAGCACACATGAAGGTGTGATTTAAAGGCCTCCTTACCAGAAATATCTTTCTATTTATGAGGCATCTGAAACATGAAATTCTGCTATAGGAGATTTATTATAGTAGAATAGAAATCATGTTTTTCAAGCATTCTTTCTGGCATTTCAATTATGGTACTTCTTATACGTAGTCCATTTGCCTTTCTTTAATAGACAAAAGCATGTTTTGCTTCCTATACCATAACCTCAGCACCTAGCACAATGCCAAGCATATAGAAGACAGTCAATAAATATTTACAGTGTGAATGAATAAATATGCAATTACCAAAGGTGAAACTCTTTACCAAATGGCAGGGATCCACCCACAGAATGCCAGGACAATATGAACATTATTTTGTCAGATACACTCTTGTCCTAGTGGAGACCTATCAATTTACCTTCCAGCAGCACCAAACTGCCTTCAGAAAGGGCATTTGACCTATTGGGGCACTCACAAATTTGCCATTGAAGCCCTAGAGCCTGGCAATACAAAACATGAAGAATATTACCTTTTCCTGGAGAAGTTGAAAGCAGGTATTATCAATCATCTATTTCTACTATAAAACAATCATTGTACAACTCACCCTGAACTTTCACAGGTCCCCTGAAAGTCTGGTCACCAAATTCATTCCTGACCATTAAATCAGTTTACCTGTGAAATTAAATAGTTTGTTTGGAATGCCTTAGTCTAAGAAAGAAGGGACCCAAGAGTCTAAAACATATTATCCATCTTCTTGCTTGGCAAAAATTAGGGCATCTAATTAAAAGTGAATTTTTACTGTATATGCTAAAACCAACTTAAATAACTCACCATTTAACTACATTTAACCATATTATTTTTATTAAAAATACAATACATATGCAAATGCTAAAGCCTTAAAATCAAAGATAGCACTGGCTTGCCACACCGCACGGTCTCACATCACAGGGCAATGACTTTTTCTTGGAGCTAAATTATAATTCTGATCTCCCTATTTCTAAATAATTATGTTAAACTGTGTCCTGCTTTGGCAAGTTTAGACTATATCCATTAATTCTTTTTATGGTAGATGAGAATTTAGCTCTTGCCCCACTATCATATTTTCCTTTCCAATTTTCCCAGGCTAGTTATTTCATAACATTCTGTTAAGTCAATTGCTATGGTTTGAATGTGGTTTGTTTGGCCCTGTCAAGTCTTATGTTGAAATTTGCTCCCCAGTGTTAGAGGTGGGGCCTGCAGGGAGGCGTTTGGGTTATGGCACAGATCCCACATGAATGGCTTGGTGTCTTCCTTGTGGTAATGAGTGAGCTCTTGCCCCATTAGTTCCCATGAGAGTTCCCCTAAGAGCTGGTTGTTAAAAGGGGCCTGACACCTTCCCTCTTGCTTCCACTCTATTGCCATGTGATCTCTGCACATACTGGCTCTCTCTCCTCTTTTGCCATGAGTGGAAGAAGCATGAAGCCCTCACCAAAAACAGATGCCAGTGCCATGTTTCTTAAACAGCCTGCAGAACCATGAGCCAAATAAACCTCTTTTCTTTACAAGTTACACAGCCTCAGAGATTTCTCTACAACACAAACAGACCAAGACATCAATGTTCATCGCAAAGCAATATTAGATATGTGTATTATGATTATACAGTCAACCCTTGAACAATGCAAGGGTTGTTCAAACCCCCAAGCAGTTGAAAATGTGTGTATAAATTTCGACTCTCTAAAAACTTAACTACTAATAGCTTACTACTGACCAGAAGCCTTACTGGTAACATAGTCAACACATATTTTGCATGTTATATGTATTATATACCACATTCTGACAATAAAGTAAGCTACAGGAAACAAAATGTTCTTAAGAAAATCCTAAGGAAGAGAAAATTTGTTTGCTACTCATTAAGTGGAAGTGCATCATCATAAAGGTCTTCATCCTCATCGTATTCACGTTGAGTAGGCTGAAGATGGCAAGGAAGAGGGAGGGCTGGTCTTGCTGTCTCAGGGGTGGCAGAGGCTGAAGAAAACCCATATATGAGTGGACCTGTGCAGTTCAAACCGACGTTGTCCAAGGGTCAGCTGTATTTCCTTTCTTGTACAACTTTGTTTTTTCTCCGAACTACAAAATTGTGTAATTTTTCATTTACTTAGTTTTCTATGTATCCCATGTCTTGTTGGGAGGTCTAAAATCTCCCTATAATAAATTCCCCCATCAAGAGTCCTAGACTGGTTCCTATTTTTCAACGTGGATTTTAATTTAAGCCAATTCTATTTGCTAATTGGCTTTTCCCCACTTGAATAGACTGGTTCCTATTTTCCCATCTGAATTATAACTAAAATCAGCTATATTTTCTTATTGGCTTTCTCCTCCTGTTTTCATGTAGATTGTATTCCTTACTGGAATGTAAACTACATGAAAACAGGAACTTTAGTGCCTAGAACACTGCCCAAACTACATTGGGTGTGCAATAGAAGTATTTTAAATGAAGGAAGTAATAAGCTTTTCTTTTTTCAAAGCAATATGTCATTCAGATTCTATACAGTTAAAAACATTATAGTTGTGATAAAACTCAGAAATTTACAAGGCTAATCAGAAATTTTTAGTTTTATAGAGAATCTGGAGTGTTGCAACTAGGATAAAGTCATGAAAATTAAAAGAGAAATTCAAATTAAAAGTAAATAAATAAAAACAAGAAAAGGGCTCAAATGACCCAAGTATAAAGAAATTACTTTCTGAAGTTCATTTCATTCCACTAATTTGGGTACTAGCTTCAAGTTATTTTTTAAAGTTTATTTTATCTATAAAATACATGCTTTCATTAAATGCGTCATTACTTTTATGACCCTTGTAATCAATCTCCTTTTTTCCCTTCTAAACATGAGAAACAAATAAGACAGACACAAACATTTATATTGATGAGCTTTTAAAAATACGTGGAGATGGCTTAAGGGAAAAGGAATTAAAGATAGCTTTATGATAAAATCTACATTCAGAGCAGAACTTAAATGACTAAGGATTCTGAGTGTATTTCACAGTTCAGAAAATATTCAATCCAAAGTAAAATGGACCCAGAACAAGGCTTGTATAAAATAAGAACAGATGAGTAATTAAGGCCTACTTTAAGGCACTAAACTCTTCAAAAAGAAAATTGTGATCATGGAATTTTTCTTTCTCGTGAATGCAGAGATTTTTTAAAGCAATAAAACAGAGATTGCAATTCAAAGGCTATTTGATTGCACCTGCCTCACAGGCTGGTTTTGTTTGACGCATACAAAGTTTTTTTTATTTCATTCTTTTTCGGTTGTTAATTTGAATTTGTTGCCAACATTCAAAAATCAAGCGATTTCGCATAAAAATCTGGAATTCTGACATCTCTCAAGAACTCCTGAAGAGCCATGATCAGCTGTACCTGATCAGTGAATACCCCTTAGGCACAATCTCTCAGAGTAGCCAGATCACTTCCTTCCAGGCCTTCCTATTCATTCCACTTCTTTAAATTAAGTCTCCTGCTTGGCCTACTGAGGATCGGCATTTGCACACACTGCAGGAGAATATCTCATTGCACTTTCAGCTAATTTGAAGGGTCTTATAAATTCAAATCAGGATTACTTTTACTGTACACTAACGTGGTTCCTAAGATGAAATCCTTGAGTTGGAGAAACATGGTTGATGTCTACAAGCTTAGGTTGGGGAGTCAGGAGAATAATAGCACCTTACAATTTTACCCCTTCCTCCCAAAGATAGGGCTTCCTGTGGCCACTTTAGCACATGTGTTGCTTGCAGCTCCTTGTCTCTGGGCAATGGTGCAAACCTTTATAACACCAAGAGGCATGCCCTGGATTCTCAGAGTATTAGCATGTTTGCTATAAGGAAACACTTCAATCTCTGCAGGGCACTACCCAATTAGCTTCAAGAGGACAATTGTTTTAACAGTAGTATGGATTTCATCTAATTTTCAAAGCGAATATCAAAAATATTAAGTCCCTCAAATTCTCTATATTACATACCTACTGTCTCTAATAAAAGACCATGTTATTTTTCTCATATTCAGAAATTCCCTTTTCTGCTATGAAACATTCACTGATCCCCATATTCACTATGACACACTCTTGACATTTGAAACAAACCTTCTTTAAAGCTAAAGACTAAGTCTTATAACAGCCTTCTTTTATTTTTGCATTAATTGGTAGGTAGTTGACTTTAAAAATTGGCTTTAAACCCACATAGAAATTGAATTTTGTAATGGCTTAATGACGTTAATGCATATAATTTACAATCCTGACAAAAGCTTTTGTCTCCTGTGGTCCCCTTTTTACTTCCCTTGATTCTGCAGTTTTGTAATGATAAGCATTATAAAAATGCCCAGACAGCTAAAGAGATACTCCCTGAATCCATATTTGGGTGTGCAAAGGGAAACATGCTGCCAATTAAAAATGCAGTAGAGCCCACTATTGTTGATTTACGGCTGTGGAGGACATAACTTCTTCTCATTCTGATTATTCAATTTGGATAACAACCCAGTTGCTATGTGAACTAACTTGATTTTCCCCTTTGATGTGCAATTCTTCTAACACCATCATTTAGCATACTGACTGATGATTGGATAAATTTGCTCGACTTTTACTATGAATCATTTAAATTACTCCTTTGCATAAAGGTTTAAATTTGCTTTGGAGGATGCATTAGGGAATTATTTTAAACACTGTTTTGTTTTGGTCTTTTTATTGTTTTACTTTCTGCACTAGATTTTCTTCCCTTTCCAGGTTATTGTCCCTCCGCTTTCACTTTACTAGAGTACAATAAGACATACCTTCCAAACTGAAGAGATGGAGGGTAGGGAAAGTGGAACAGGTAGAAATAGACCTCTCCCATCTACTTCTGAAACCTAAGCAATAACATCTCCACCCCTCTGAGGACCTGGACCATTCAATATTCTAGGTTTTGGCTGAATAGGCTGGATCAGAAATTGATCAGATTTTTTATAAAATTATAGCTCCAACAACCCCCAAAGCCTAGAAATTCATATGCTGTATGCCACAGCAAAGCCCTAAAATACATTTCTAATTACCTAAGAAGACCCTGGGTCACAGAGTTACACCAAAAGGAGTAGAAACCAAGGCCCATCTTCAGGCAGATCTACAAAACCACAGGATTAGACAATAGATACGCAGCTACAACGGAAATCCTTCTCCTGTGAAATCCTATCTGTCAGAATGTCCTCACCAAAGTCTCTTGGTTAAACCACAGAAGCACATGCATTATATCCAGGAAAGTGCTACAAAATAATCATATATTACCTGAAAGGGTCAAAAAAGGACATCAGAGGAGCAGATTTTTCCCTTCTCCTATTCAAATTGCCTGTGGACTGACTGGATATTAAAGAACTGTGCTGTCCAATACAATAGCCACAAGACACATGTAGCTATTAAATACTAAAAACATGTCTGCATTCTCTTTCTTTTTTATGGCTGCATAATAATCCATGGTGTACATATACCACGTTTTCTTTATCCAGTCTATCACTGATGGGCATTTGGGTTGATTCTATGTCTTTGCTATTGTGAATAGTGCTGCTTATCCTCAGCAAACTAACACAGGAACAGAAAACCAAACACCACATGTTCTCACTTATAAATGGGAGCTGAAAAACGAGAACATATGGACTCAGGGAGAGGAACAACATATACTGGGGCCTGTCAGGGGAGGGCAGGTTGGGGGAGAACACCAGAATAAATAACTAATGCATACCAGGCTTAAAACCTAGGTGATGGGCTAATCCAAACCACTATGTCACATGTTTACCTATGTGACAAACCTGCACATTCTGCACATGTACCCTGGAATGTAAAATAAAATAAGAAAAAAATTTTTAAAATGTGGCTGGTCCAAATTGAGATGTGATATAAGTATAAAAAAAGTCTTGATAATGTTCATATTGATTATGTGCAGCAATAAAATTTTGGATAAATTGGGTTTAGTAAAAATCTGTTATAAAACTATTTTCACTTATTTCTTTTTACTTTTCTAACATAACTTGGCTTTCTTATTTTTTTTTCTTAAACAGGGTCTTGCTGTGTCATCCAGGCTAGAGTACTGACATCACAGCTCACTGCAGCCTCAACCTCCCAGACTCAAGCAATCCTCCCACCTCAGCCTCCTGAGTAGCCATGCCACCATACCTGGCTAATTTTCACTTTTTTTTTTTTTTTTTTTTTGGTAAAGATGGGTTTCACCATGTTGCCCAGGCTGGTCTCAAACTTCTGAGCTCAAGCAATCTTCCCACCTCAGCCTCACAAAGTATTGGAATTACAGGCTAATGTGGCTTTTTTAATGTAGAAAATTTTAAACTACATAATGCAGCACACATTATATGCCTGTTGGACAGTGCTATAATAGAATATAAGTAAATTTTGCCTTATACTACCTAGAATCTGAGCACGAGAGAAGATAAAAGAGGGGAAAGGTAGACAGGTTAGCTGGAGGTGGCATTCTAGGAGCTAGAAAGGGTGAGATCCAGGAGCCCAGGGCAGTCTGATGTGTCCTCTTAGTAGCAGAAGTCCCCATGCAAGAGGAATCACAGAGGGAGGGAAAGAGGGCTAATGGGAATAAAAGAACCATTTGCCGATGTTCGGAGCTAGGCCAAAGTGTTCTCAGGTTCAGCTGGCAGCAGAAAGAAGATGTTGATAAGCATTCCAAACTCGCAGAAGCATCCCTACTTATTAGCATCCTTCTAAATTAGCACTCTTGAGATTTGCCAATCATATAGAAGAATTCTTTGGTTTTGTTGCCTTTTCAGAATGGCCTCTAGGTTGAATTTATTCCAGGCATCCGTATGCTCAAAACATATGGAAAAGAGAAAAAAGAAATGTTTTCCAAAGTATTCTTAAATTTTACTTCTAAAAGAAATATTTTCTTATTATAAATTTTTTTCAATGTTTTCTCTTAAACATTGAAAGAAAAAAATAAATTTTGGAATTTTTAGCCTACTGATATTGGTGGTAAAACAGTTTGATTTTTAACTATTAATTACAAAGAATAAAAATGCAATATTTCCTTCTAGGGCATATAGAGTTAAATATTAAGTCTCTGCATTTGGAGAACTAGAATTCTAAATGTAAGAATGAGACAAGGCTAGAAATATTGCTTTAAATAATAATGACTAGCCATAGGTAATGCTACAGAGCAAGAGAAATTTCCTCCTAAGGACCCTTACTCCTTCAACTTGCCTTTCTCTGCCCCTAATTAATGCTTTCAGAAATTCTGATCTCCTTTCTCCATTCCCCTTTCCAAAGTCTTAGAGACTTTCTCTTGGCCCAACCTCCTATATATTACAGAAATGAAGTCTGCCAAACTTACTCCAAAGAGACTATTTTGGTAAAAGATATATCGCATAGTCACTTGGATACAAGAGAAGCCTTGTGGACACCTGTCCTATGACTCCAACTCCACACTCATCCAATCTGCCTCCAGACGATGCTGACTCTATGAACACAAACATGCTGACAGGCAGTCACAGCTCCATGAGATCATATTTGTAAGGGTGCATGATGATGAGCATAATCACAGTGCCAGAAGACGACATGAGCATTTATGGATTTGGATTAAATAGTGTTTTAAAGTCAAAGACCTAAAAGACAGAACCACAAGAGTCCCTACACACAATCATTTCAAGAAACCATAGAATTTAAGCCTGTTCAGTGAAATCAACAGGAATTCTACTATCACTGCTAAAAACCTTTATTCTAGGTAGGATATAAAGCCTCTGGTTTCTGCTTTTGACTAAATCTCAAGAAGTACCTACAATGTTCATGATGGGAGGTATTCATTCTACCCTCAGGTTAACTTGGCAATTAAACCTGAATGTCATTGCTGCCCAATTACTGCCTTCAAATGTGTTTGTTTATTTGCTTGCCCAATTATTTCCTCAATATTCAAATATCTCAAAATGAAAAGCAAAAAGGAAAGTGGAATCTGGAGTTATATTCATGAAAGCGGATACTTTAGGCTGAAAAATATGTTTATATATATAACAGTCAATTAAACTTGTATACAGCTGAAACTGTGGCCTTTATAAGTCACCCTTAGGGTGGACACTTCCCAGGTAATGGGCATCCATGGTGAATGTTCTTTTTCATTTTGTGTACAGATGAAACCAAATAGCTTCAAATCCATTAAAGGGCCAATACATTATGGCAATATATTGTTAAGAGACCTAATCCAAATACTTCTGAATATAAATTCTCTGTTATTGGTGTCATTAAGACCTGCATGATTCTAGACTTATTTTCATAATTCTTCTTCTTTCTTTATCTTGCTAAAAACACTTGAAATTTAAGAAAATTCATCAAGGAGGATATGCAAAGCAAGAATATTAGGTATTACACAACCAGAAAACAAGAGCAGAGAAGCAAAAAGAACCAACATAGAACAAGTAAAAGCAACATGATAACCCGGACAGTTCAAGGGGTATGCTGACCCTTATATTGCTAAGAAATTTACCATGCTTTAATTTAACCTCCAAGAACAGCAACAGTTAAGAGCACTACTAGTGGTCTCCTTGAAAGGGCAAGATCGAACCCTAACACAACCCTGATCATTTCTAAAACAAGTTTCCCCTGAAAATGGAAGAAAGCTATGCTTCAAAAAGTCACTAATAAAACATTCTCTCTCTTTCTCTCTAAGAAAAGAGCTTCACAGGGGGAACCAAGATTAACATACACATACATACGTAATATATCTATCAGGAAAGAAATCCTATTCTCTCCTTCCCATTTTTTTTTCTTGCTGCACACCCTTAATAGTATTATTTTCTCAGCTTTAAGAAATCTTTCAGATACTTTTGGAAACAGAGGTCATCTAACATAAAGACTGGTATAATAATTCTTGAATGTGAAAAGGGTGAAATTCTAGGTCAGTCTCCCACAGAACTGTTTGTTTCTTAGGCATTGCTTCTTGGCTATTCAATTAAACTAGAAGGCAGAAAAGCACCCCATGCAGCACTTAGTCCTGCCCTCCTCCTGCATCCAAGTAAGCTTGGATATGCCAAGTTTCTGAGCAATTGATTCAGAACCAATTTGTGGCAAACAAATGCTCTCCCGCTACTTAGAGTGGAAAGATCTCTCCATGCACTTTTGTCTAGACAGTCTCAACTACAGGAATATAATGTGTTCGCTGGCCCTCCAGTGATTTATTAAATGCCAAATCCATACAGCACAGGCACTAAAGCTTAAGAAATGGAAAAACAGCTTACCCACTGGACATGTAATGACTTATTAAGATTATGTTGGCAGCAAGACTTAGACAGTATCAATAAATAATAGTGATCTATCAAACAACTTTGGTTGAAATGGTAATGTTTAGAAATATCCCATTTAAGGTGGGGAAATGCATCCACTGGGAATTAGTGGCATGGAAAATATTCCCAATCAGTGATGTGAAAGAATTTCAGGTCCACTACAGCAATTCTGCTTGGAATGTCAGTTGCCTTTAAAAAATAAAAATAAACCCTGAACTAAAACTCAGTTTTAAAAAAGAAACGTACAGACCAAAATCTACCCAAGAAAAAATAATTTTTTTACTATAAAAAACCAAGAACATTCTTCTATTTTTATTTCATTAATTTAAAAATCAGATGCTTATTATAAAATATAAAATTGTATATAAATAGGTTATCCTTTTTTATAATTATTCTTATATTTATATTTTCTTTTGATAATCCTATTAAAAATAGACTGCTTCTCAAAAATTCCCTACTCAAATGCTACATGTCAGCAGAGCTTTCAAATAATTTTAATGGAGAAAAAAAGAAGGTGGGAAAAAATGTGTTTTCTGTCAAAAAGAATAATCTTGTTTGATGATAAAAATACCTTTTGCTAGATGTTTGCTAAATAAAATTTTTCCATATCATCAGAATCAAGGTATAATGTTACCAGATATATATCAATTATCTCAGCTATACAGCATTTAGAAAAAAATGTAACTGTTCCTTTGCAAACGATAAAATGTATTTTTAAAAGGCAGCATATTATATGTGAAGCTGATCATTACAGTATTTTCAGCAATACAGATTATTTATGAAGGTGTTAACTAGTACTAATTTCTAACTTCTATCAGTATAAAAAGCACTATTGTTAAGAAAATGGATGTTTATTTACTTTCTGTAGAGGATATTATTCAGAAATAATCTAAAAATCCATTAATCTTTAGAGGAAGAAAACATTCTTTTTTATCAACTTGATGCAGCTGAAGCAATTTCCTCAAAATAATGTATGATTGATTTCCTCAAATTGTTCTTTTTAATATTTAAACATTCATTACATCCAAAAATTGTAATGAGCTACTTGACAACTATAAGATACATATATTATTTCTCTAAAGTTTTTCAAATTTTTCCTACAGAAGAAAAACAGGAAGCTGTGGGAGTGCTGTGGGTACCATCATTGCCCCATGCCTCCCGCCCATCACACTCGATGTTAGAGCAGGTGACCAGAACTGGCCCCCATGATTTTCTTGAGGGTGTTCCAGGTGGCAGCCTTAAGGCAATTTGGAGTTTCTTATTTTGCTATTCCTAAAAGAAACCATTTAAGGGGTGGCATTCAATGCGGTTAAATGAAATTATTGAGGAAACCAAAATTGAAAAGCATTCTGGGATCAACTTCAGAGTCCACAGCTTCTTCCCTCCTTTTCCACAAAATTAAATTCAACCAAAACGTTAACAAAATCGAATTTGAGCTTTCAAAACCGGAAAATGTTTTTTGAAATTCAAGTATTTTAAGTAACATTGGCCAAAGCCATTCAGGTATTTTAAGTAAACTTTGGCCAAAACCAATGTTTAGTGTTTGTTTCTGCTTTTGACAAAGATTAACATTAGAAAACAACCATTTTAGTTTACTTTTTATAACTTTAGAATTTAAATTTAAATTGGATTTAAATTTCAGTGGGATTGGGGGGAGGGGTGTGCAGCAGCAGGAATAACTATGAGTTGTATGCCAATAATATTTTAGATACTTCTTAGGAATGACTTCAGTACTATATTTTTTAGGTAACAACCTTCTACATAATATTACATAATAAGAAAAACAATACTTTGATCATTTTAAGATAACAACGGAAAAGTTGATGTTCTGGTGAAAATTTGTTATAAATGTTTATTGGTTGACTAATTTTGATTTTTCTTTCTAAAATTTTTCTCTGGAGGCTGAGCTATCCATCAAGATTCTAGAACAACAGATGGACATTGGCCGGTGCCGGGGCAAACACATCCGTATAATTTCAGAACACCTGGGACCAAAAACAAGCCGATTTCAAAATGGCATTTCATTTCTCAACAACAACATTGTTAGAAAGTAATATAACAGTGCTTTAAAAGTAAATCCCAATATATAATCCTATTCTTAGCCAAAAGGATAATCAGGTGTGAATGTAGAACAAATTCATTTCCACATATGCAAACTCTCAATCCATTTACCATCCAGGTAAGCTTGCCCATGGAGTTCCCACCAAAACAAGGGAGTAAACAAAGATAGAGGATCACATAGGACCCTGGAGACAGACAGAAGATCACTCACAGGAAAGCAATGGCAAGGGCCCTGGAAGGAGGGAGGCGGAAGAAGCCCAAGACACAGGCTGGGCAGCCGGTCCAGAGAAGTGAAATGACCGAATAATATCTTGAGTTGAGAATTACACAATGGGAGAAGTTAGAAGGTAACTTCTAGCTAATTAGGTAAATACAAAGAAAATTGAACAAACCTAAAACCAAGCAACTTTCAATCCAAGGAAACCAAAACAAAAAACAGGAAGCAAAATGAATGATATTTTATATGTTACCTGGCTCAACCATGCTTAGCATTTGCGTGGTCCTCAGAACATAGACAATTAAAGAGTGATTAAGCTAAAAGTGAGATGTAACTAAATGTAAAGGTTGCAGCAGGAAGTATTCATGTGTATGGTTAGGCATTATGGTTGTAAGATTTGGCAAATAAAAATACAGAGCACCCACTTAGATGTGAATTTCAAATAAATAGCTAATAATTTGGGAGGTTTCAAATATTTTATAGATAGCAGTAGAAGGATTAAAACACCTATATCCTCATATTACATAGTAGAGAGTCAAAACTAAAAAAATCAATCAGTAGCATTATAAGTCCAATAAACAAACAGCAACATATTTGAAATGAGTTGCCTATGACGAGCGAGAAATTATGAAAAGGAGTTTTCAGGTGGTAATTTTTTTTACACCAATCACACATTTTTAACAATTTTTTTCTTTCCATACACAGAGAATCTGATCAAAATACAAACTACATTATTTAACAACTCTGAGGCAAATATGACAAAATGTTATAATTTGAAAAGGTAGCATATGTAGATATTCATTGTTTTATTCTCAGTCTTTTATCTTGGAAATAATCAGATCTAAGGAAATTTCAACAAATATTTAAAGACTATTGCTTTGCAATGTTTCCATATTATTAAACTATTTAGGATTATGGTGGTAAAAATTATGGAAGAATTTGCAGTCATGTCTTTTCCGTTATTCATTCCACATGTATTTATTGTGTACCTATGATGTTTGGGAAGCAGACCAGTTTACAGACAATCAGTCTGCTAGTCACAAACAGCAAATATAGACAGATCAACTCAACAACAAACTATGAAAATTTCAGTCCATTCAAGGCAGCTCACAACATGACAAGTCACTCCTCCCTTACTCAGAGATCGTACAGACTCATATATTCTTGAGTACAGAAGCGGCACAAGAACCTTTAAGGTAGTAACCTACTTCCATTATCGTTAAGGAATCCTTCCCAGTCTAATGCAGCCTCTAAAAAAGTGCCTGAAAAGGAGCTCATGAAATTTGTTAGAGACGTAGATGAAATTAATCAATGAGTAAATGACTGTGAATAAACTATATTTTAGAAGCTGTGACAGTTTTCCTTGCTGAAACTGACTTTTAAAATTCAGCCAAGAATCTTGAGGTAATTACTATTTAAGTAATTTTATTGAATAAGTTTATCATTTAAATAATTGTATTATATACTTTTAAACACTACAGAGGTTTTATGGCCATTTAAATAATTGTATTATATACTTTTAAATACTGCAGAGGTTTTATAACACTGGAATTGAAAAGGAAACAGGCGACCCGGAGGATCCACTGAAGAAGCAAACCACAGGACCTGATGGTACAATAAGGGAGAGGAAGAGAGAAGAATCAAAGACGTAGTTCAGAAACACTCAGCCCTGAAGCCTGGAAAAATGGCGGTCCCACCAAGAAAAACGGAAATGTAAAAGAATAGTTTCAAGGGAAGGTGAGAATTCAGTTTTGTGCATATTAATTTCTCTGTTGTACCTGGGGCCCAGCGACAGCTATGCCGGAGGCATCTCCAATTTTTAAAAATGTAAATGTGAAAAGCAGACAAGCAGCTCCTGCATTTTATCATCTCAAATATCATCGATTTGATTTCGTGAAAGTCTCTTTTACACAACTCTATTTGACTTTCTGCCTCCATCAGTTCATTTATCAGGCTCACCCATCACTTTCAGGGGTTGTGGGGGACTGGAGCCCCGCCCTTGGTAAATCGGGTAAGTTGGGGCTCGGCCTGCCTATGCAGGAGTGCCATCTAGTGGTTAGAGAATGTCACTTCAAGCTAGGCTACAGGAAGAATAAATAGAAGTGGAGCTCAGGGACATTCTGATTTTGTTTCCAATTTCCAAGCATGCTGTGACCAAAAAAAAGAAAAAAAAATTCCATTCATTGTCTAGATATGCCTTTATGAGAGCACATCCAGTAACAGTGCCAAAAAGTGAAGTCCAACGTCTGCTTTTTAACATATTCTTAAATGAGACTGATGGGGTCTAAAGGAGAGAACAGTAAAATCAATATCACTTTTTATTTTGAGTTTTTTATATTTGGCAAAGAATGCATTCGTGGCCATAGATATCATTTGGCTACCTTCAAATTATGGCAGAGGTTTACAAATAACCAACTTATCAATGTCTCACACAGGAATCGACCCCTTTTCTTAAAGTCACGCCCTTCATTGGTCTTCTGTATACACCCGATTCTCTCTGAAAAAAGCAGCCGTTTGCTGCCTGCTGCCCAAAGTCATCCCTTTGTCTCAAAATGTCCAGAACATTTTGTCAAACCTTGAGAGCTATTTATGTTCGTGTCTTATCTCCCTGGCTAGGCTTTCAGCTTCTTGGGGACGAGTCCATCTCTGATTCATGCATTAAACACTCCAAACAGCTGATTGCCAGTGTTTCTAACACCAGGGAATCAAAGCCTCCTTTCAGAACCCAATGCAAGCTGTGGATTTCCTCGCCAGAAAATAGGCACTGTGCACATACGTGCAGAATTTTGCTCACACTCTCGGGGACTTCAGTAGCCCCTGGAAGCCCCTTAACATGCTGTTGAGGTTAAGAAACCCTGATCTAAAATAAACTTCTGGAACATAGCCTATTCATAAGCTGAAGTAACCTGTATGGGAAAGACAGGCATGAGTGGAGATACAGAGTAAAGCCAGTAAAACCTGACTTCCCCTACATTGTCAAATATTCACCAGGAAAAGCGGGGGTGGGCATGGGGGAAGAGCTGTTTCTGCTGATTGAAACAGAAAGAAAAGGCACAGTTGAAATTCCTCAAACCTGTGGGAATGCATAAAATGTGGAAATGCAGCCTCCAAAGAGCTGGACATGCCCAAGACCCCTTCTCGTGCAAGGATACTAAGGAGGGCCTGCCACTCCTCCCAGCCCCACCCTGCAGGTCCTTCTAGTGTCCTAGTTATCTGATCTAAGTTTAAAAAGAAAAAAACCTACTCCCCCCCCCCACTTGGCAATATTCAAATTTTTCCACAGTGCACTCTCTTTTGCTCTCTTTCTCTCTCTCTCTCACACAGACACACACACATACACACACACGTGCACACACACACACACACACACACACACACACACCAGATGAGGGAAATGCCCAAAGCACAAAAATAGATTTCTTACCCTAAATCTGATTTGGCCATGGGTTGATTTGGATGGCAAAACTGAGATCTTTTGTTTCTACCTTAAGCCTCCCCCAAATTCCCTTCTCAGACTCAAAGCACTGATAACCTATCCCCAGCATTGGACCCCTCCTTCCTTCCACGAAAAGAAGGAGACCAGAAAACTCAGTGACATCTGAATCACATGCATAAGAGCTCATCTGGATCAATGGGCCACCCTGAGGGAAATGAGGAGAGCTATGCTGCCACGTCTTTCAATCCACGTCAGGATGTCGATAAAACCACAGACCCCTCACTACCCGCTCTGCGCAAAGCTTCCTCCTTTTCTCATGGAAGTCGAAGTGTCTTCTCTCCACAGGACATTTTGATCTTCCGCAGTGTTTTTCAATAGAGTTTTAAAATATATATCTATCTTCACAGCAGGGTTCAAATACAAACATTTCATCAGAAGTTAGGCAAATAAAGTTTGGAGAGTTCACAGGAAGAGCAGAGCTCCAAACCTCACTCAGCAGTTCTGGCACGTGGCAGAGAGAGCAGATACTTAGTGAACACAAAAGCGGGAGTTCTGAGCCTCGGTGCAGTTCTCAGGTAACAGAGGCTGTGTTACAGGAGAGATGGTGCCATCCTGGGCAAGAACACTCCAGAGGAAACTCAATTTCTGCATCTGATGGGGGGGCGAGGTTGGGCCAGATCGATGCCCACTCTGATGTCATTAGGTGGGTGGTCATCTCAGAAATGAGTAAAGCAAAGGAAGTTACACAGATGGCAAGAGGAGAGTCGGTGGTCAGCAGATGAGAGCCAGAGAGGGTCAGACACAAGCAGGTAAACCAGAGTGTAGACTGGGGTGCTCCTCAAATCACCTGGAGCAGGGGTGTTGTTAGGATCATCTCTGGCCAGCGTGACACTGGCACAGCATCTTGAAACAACATACCTCAATCTGAGCAGGCACAGGCCCACATGTGGGAACCACTGCCAGGGTTCAGCCCAGAAAGGAATGATCAGCAGGAATGATTACAAAGAAAACCATGCATATGCAATGGGAATGTCTCTAGCCTTAATGTTAAGACAGGGCTGTAGGCTGTGTGTAAGACAGGGTTTCTCAACCTCAGGACTATTGACACCTTAGGTTCAAAAATTCTTCGTCGTGGGGGCTTTCCAGTGCATTGTAGGATGTTTAACAGCACCCCTGGCCTCTACCCACTAGATGCCATTTATGCTCCAGTCACCCCCAGTTGTGACAACCAAGGCATCTTCCAACATTGCCAAGCGATCCTGGGGGCAAAATTATCCCCGTTGAGAACCACTGTTTTCAGAGCACATTTCACGGCCACAGGTGGACAGAAACAACACTCTGGCTTTCATGGCATCTTTCCCTGTGCTCCCTCCTTACCTGGGCACTCCTCTGTTCTCTTGGCTCTGCCCTCAATTTGTTCTCTCATCCTTTGCTTTGGCCTTGGCATTTCAAGCTATCACTTGCCCTACCTTCTCCTTTATGTAGGATTTAAGGTACTATGGGCAAGCTTCAGATCAATACCTTCTCACCTGAGGCTCAAACACTTCCCCCAAAGCTCCATGGCCAAGATACAGCCACTTCTCTAGAGCACAACAGTCTCTCCTGAGACCTGAGCCACAGGACAGGGAATCTAACGAGCATCAGTTGAAACACAGATCTTTGAGAGTCAAAGGAATGGGCAAAGCTGCCTTGTCCTTATTTCTTGGGCTTCTAGAAGCTGACAAAATTGTCATCTCTCTTCCTGTATCATCTGCTAGGAAGACAGGGCAATGAAGTGACCCCTTCCCTCTCAACTACGCAAGGTGCTAAAGCAGAGACACTCTGGAGACTTCCACAGAACTGCTACCCACTCTCAAACACCCAAAAAGTCAACCTGCCCCATCCTCTCTGCTCAGTGGGGCTCTATGCAGCTCCACATCTGTAGTTCTGCTGTTTGTGGATTAACTTTGCCAACTGCACCATCAGAAACTTCTCTGGGCCACAGGGACAGGGTGCTTGCCGCTCGGAAGAGTTTCAACTATATGACAACCTATACTTTTTTGGTAATTTTGACCTGTGATGTGAGTTTATTTATTCAAAGAGCCTTCCCTACCAGGCACATTTTCTGATGTTTCAAGTAAACACATTTCATATTACCAAAATCCAGCCACTTGGTGACTGATGTAACCATATTCTAGAAGACATGCTTGCTTACTATAATCTCACTTCTTAACCCCCACTCCACTGAAAACACTCTCGCTCATCTGCTCTCAACTCTGACATTGATTCTGTGATACTGTGAAAGTTACTTCTTTCTGCTTCAGTTTCTACATCAATTGAAAAGACAATAACTTTTTCTTCTTTCTCACAGATAGATTTTTAGGTGTTAATAAGATACTATATCAAAAATGCAATAAATACCACCCTAATATATGTCCACTAAATTTAAAAAAAAAAATCCTTCCTAGCTTGCTAACATGTTCAGCTCAACTCAGTAATGCATTATGTCTTATTCCAGATAGAAAATACAGTTCTTACAGATTTTAAAATTGGTGGTGAGCAGTAGGACAAAGCTTTTTAAAAAAAAAAGTTAAACATTTATTATAAAAAATTAACATGAAAATGTATTTATTACCCATTTAATTTGATTCTCTGGGGAGTTAAATTTTTTTTTATTGTGCTTCAGGTTCTGGGGTACATGTGCAGATCATGCAGTATTGTTGTACAGGTACACACATGGCAATGTGGTTTGCTGCCTCCATCCCCCCATCACCTACACCTGGCATTTCTCCCCATTTTATCCCTCCCTGACCTCCCCACCCCCCTGTCCCTCCCTTAGCCTCCCTCAACAGACCCCAGTGTGTGATGCTCCCCTCCCTGTGTCGGTGTGTTCCCATTGTTCAACACCTGCCTGTGAGTGAGAACATGCAGTGTTTGATTTTCTGTTCTTGTGTCAGTTTGCTGAGAATTATGGTTTCCAGATTCATCCATGTCCCTACAAAGGACACAAACTCATCATTTTTTATGGCTGCATAGTATTCCATGGTGTATATGTGCCACATTTTCCTGACAAAGATCTTCTTAGCAACCAGAGATATCAACAATGAAAAAGATGGGCATATGCCATGTCATGTATGGTATAGTGAGGATTCTGGTGTTGATTTAGAATGTGAAAGTGAGTGATCTCTGAAGTCCTTTGTGCATCTGCAATTCTATCATGACTTCTCTGGCCACAAATGAGTGTTCATCACAATCTAGAATGGGCAATTCATTTATAATGGAAGGCTTACCTCCCCAGCACAATGCTTTTCTTGTTATTTTAAGATGTTTTCTTGGCCAATGGAAGTGAGAGTCACTCTTGGAATTGATTGTTAGTCCTACACTTAGAAGGTCAAAGAAGGCTAGTATGAAACCTAAAGGGAATACATTTTCTCTACTTTCAAATTCTTCCCATGAATAAGTCCTGGTGACTTTTTTTCCACCATCATCACTATCCTTCTGGGAACTAAAGAACTCACTCTCTGGGTTGGGAGTCTTCTGAGACCCCAGGGTAGCTCAGATAAAGCTCAGTGAATTCAGGGCACTGAAGAATATCAATTCGGTTTCAGAATTTTTAATTTTCAAGACCTTTTCTCAACAAAATATCTAGCAAAAGTATTCTTCCTACTACAAATCTCTGCATCTCTGCTACAAATCTATTTCTCCTTAGGGCACTGGGAATACCTATAACAGAGTAACGGGAGGGTCACATACAAGAAAGTTCAAAGATTAACATTGCAAGAGATCTCGCCACATACAATTGCATCATATAAGAAATTCTCCTAATGGCAGAGGATTGTCACTCATAGAAGAGGTTGGCACTTTGAGAGTGATAAAGACATGCCTTTAAATAATTTTGTGAAAATACTCAGCAAAGAGAAAGAGCAAACTGTTGTGACATCAAACCTGTTAGAAATGCGCCTTCACTTAACAATGTAGGTCAGGTTGGAAAGGATCAGAAAAGCTGCAGGTGGCTGTCTTCCAAGTGTTAGAAATTATTGGTGCATTTTTTAAAAGCATGAACTCCATTTGGAAAATAAAAACGCTGCTTCTTTAATTAATAAGATATATTCAGTTATATGCAGCCTTTCACCAAACCTTTAAGTACTCTATTTTTTTCATCGTATTATCAAACTACAGAGAGAATAGTGGTAAGCTGATAAAATGCTCTGTGGAATTTAGTATTCTTTTATCTGTCCTTCCCTGGCCTTCAGTTTACTCAATTTTTTGTCTCTCAATAGTTTAATTACATGTGAAAAGACTCCCAATAACACACTTGTGTTATAGCATATTAGAATTAAATGAGGGGAAAACTTTTCATTATGTGTTTTATTGTTATTCATTTGTACCTTCATTTGACAATACTGACTCAAGCGGCTGTGTGTTCTCTAAGGCTCCAAGTATTTTATATCCCAGAGCTCCATCCAGGAAACTACATAATTAAAAGAGTAACTTATTTCTCTCATACTATGTAGAGATAACATAATTCCAACAGATTCTATTTTCATCCATTATGAAGCTGCCTAAACTAAAAAACACCTCTTTCTTTATGAATGAACTGATTCTTAACATTTCAGTACCCAATCAGGCATATATGTTAACAAACATCCAAATTAAATCCAAATCATTGGTCAGACAGATCCATTATGTATGAAGCTAACTGTTATAAATGAAAACAAAATCTAACCTCGCCAATGATTTAAGGAATTATTCTCACTTTATTAAAGCACACACACAAAGCAGTTAAATTCTCAGAAGAGTTTAACTATGAGTTTAGCCATCCAACCAACAATTTTCCTCACCATAAACTGAAACCTTATTCTGAGTAAGATTATAAGAGCAACTAAGTCTTAAAGGAAGGCCAACAGAAAGTTACTTTTATACTGGAAATAGTCCATCCCTATTCCGAAATAGTTTTGCCCTTATGACTCTGCTCCCGAGGCAGGCTTTTCTGGCATAAGTAAATTTAGCTTTATTTCTGGAACAAGTAGTCTTTCTTCATAAGTGTCATACAGAGCTGGGCTGATTTAGCTTTCTGTCTTCTTTATACCAGCCTTAGCAGTTTCAAAATATATGGCCATTCAAAGCAAGTTGTATTGCAAGCTTTTCTCATTTGTTTTCACTTATCAAAAAGTTAGAAGAACTATGTGAAACCAGAGTTATTTGGGCACACTAAGTCAAGGTCAGGATTCACTAGTTAACCTGTTTTAATGCAGATAACATGCAAATTCCCAAGCAAGAAATTAGACCAGAACTTGTAGATTGGGAAATTTTCACTAAATTTGAAAATACATGAACCCCAAAGCTCTCTTAGCAAGGAATTGAGAGATTAAAACCATATACACCCAAAGTTTCCAAATCACTGCCCACCTTGAAGATTTTAAATATGCTGTTTTTACAAGGAGATTTTAATTTATGCCAGCAATATCTACTAGTAAAGAAAAGAGGTAACGATTAAGGTCACTACAAAGCAAATGCTTTTATTTCTTGAGTATTTTAAGTTTTGCTTCCTGACATGATTGTTATATATGTCTGTGTCTAGGTTTTATGTCTGCCTTTGTATATCTGCAGAATTCCAGTTCTTTCTCACAAAAGCTCTGGCTGTTGTTGTTCATGACATCCAGTGGTGGAGATTTATTCCCTGACCTTATACTTTGGAAAGGACAGCCTGAAATACTCAAGAAATTGTGGGTCTTAGTAGATTATACTATAAGCTATTTCTCTTCCTCAGAGGAAGCATTACCAACCAAAGCGGAGGCCAAAAGAGGAACTCTTGATTGCCAGTATCCTTGCAAAGAGCCATTTGGGCAGGATACTGGTTTAGATTTCAAATTGAGGCTAAGATGGTGGTCATGATACAGGGATCATCCGTTGTTGAAATCTTGTGATACCTTGGAAGTCAGTGAATCTAAAGGCATCAGCGTATAAAGTTAACAGCTGGTACCAAAAATCACTGTAATACCTTGTTTGAGTTTTTAAAAATATTACAAGCAAAGAAATGCCTCCCAAAATGTTTCTAAATTGCACTCAAACTGAATTCTTAAGACCTACTTCATGATCAACATCTTTTGACATTCTGGTTGCATACTGATATATAGATAGCCTACAAGCTGGGTTAAAGAATAGGACCCATACTGGCTAACTGACTAAGGCTAACAGGAATTGTGTTTATTTTTAATTCTTTAACTAGGTACTGCTTCGTGATGAATTTTTAACATCAACATAAAAATTGCACTATTTAATTTTATGGTACACTGTCTTCCTTAACATTTTTCCAATAACTAGTTATTAAGTACCTTCTATGAGCCACGTCCTGGGTTCAGTACTAGAGAGGTATTAGGGTCTGCAAAGCAGGGATTTTAAAACTCTCTGACAAACATAATCAATGCTTAGGGTTAAAAAGAATAATCCAAACTATAAATTCAACCCTAAATTAATAGGGTGTATGTCACTCTATTCCCACTCCCTCACGTTCCCCAGGGACAGCCTCTGCATTTACATACTCAAAGGGGATGATCACAAAGGAAAATCGCCCATTATCATGTGTGCCTTCATCACTCAACATCTCATGTGTCCTCAGCACTCCTCATGCATCTGGACCAAAATGCAGCTGCAGCTTTAACTGCTCTCTAACATGCTACCAATACCCAAATCCATCTCTGTCCTGGCCCCTCTCATGAGCTTCAGCCTTAAACATCCAACTGCCTCCTGGTGTTCTACAGAAAGTTCACCCTACATGGTCTAAAACTGAACTGACCATTTGACCTACAAGCCTAGTTTCCCTCCAAAGGAGTTTATCTCGTTGAACTTCCCACCAGCAGCACAGTTAGGACCAGAAGTGTGAGTCATCCTCCATACGGTTCCCTTCTCTCTCTCTCTCTCTCTCTCTCTCTCTCTCTCTCACACACACACACACACACACACACACACAGACTCTCTCTCTCTCTCTCTCTCCCTCCCTCCCTCTCCACACACAGTTACCATGCCATCAGTTCTGATGAGGGGGCCTTTCAATGTAAACAGAGTTCTAATTCTGGATTCATCATTTAAGTATAGGAGTCTGAAATCAGAGCTGTTGGGGCTAATGTCTTTCTTTAATTCTATGATGCCATCAAATGTGATACCCATGTTCATCTCAGCAACATTAAATTGCAGGGGAGGACATGCACTATTTACAATCAAGGACATACTGCATTTCTTTCCTTTAGTTTTCCAGGAGAACGTCCTGTTACAATTTTATATATTTTTGGCTTTCTGTATTTATTAAACATAGAGCAAAAGTGGGGATCTCTTATGTCTTGGACCACATTGGTGTCCCATTTTTACTAGCAGAATATAGGGTTTACATGATCAATTTATTGATGGAAGACACACATAAGAACTCAAATTGCAAAAGAATGTTGAGTAAAACCTGGATAAGTCTGAGAAATTCTGTAGCAGAAGATGTTGAGAGCTGACAAAAGGAAGATGAGACATGCAAGGATGAACTTACAACAGATTTCCCCCACTTTCTTTATGATACAGACTTGAATACTTATTACAGATATAGGTTAATCTAATCATGGGAAGAAAAAAATGAAACAAACTGAAGAAGAGAGGCAGCATGCAGTGCAATAAAACTTGGATGGTATTTTTAATATTATTAATTTTTTTTAATGGAGACAGGGTCTCGCTCTGTCACCCAGTCCGGAGTACAGTGGTGCAATCACAGCTCACTGCAGCCTCCGCCTCCTGGGTTCAAGCAATTCTCCTACCTCAGCCTCCTGAGTAACTGGGATTACAAGTGCACACCACCACACCCGGCTAATTTTTTGTCTTTTAGTAGAGACGGGGTTTTACCATGTTGCCCAGGTTGGTCTCGAACCCCTGAGCTCAGGCAATTCACCCACCTCGGTCTCCCAAAGTGCTAGGATTACCAGCATGAGCCACCGCTCCCAACCTTTTAATATTATTAACAATATAGAAGATGTGGTGACGCTTTGATAAAAATGTAATCCATTTGAGCTGAGTTAGAGACAAAACCTTGCTCCTATGCCACAGCTGATATCACAGCCGAATTAAAACATGAACCAAACAGGGCCCTGTCTTCTTTTCCCTTTCCATCTCCCCCTCCCCCAGGATTCCAGAGAACTACAAAAGAAAAGCCTGCTGACATTAGCACATTTTATTTCTAAAATTTTTATCAAAACAACCCTGCTTCCCAATGCCTCTTCACTAGCTCAAGCTCTAGTCTGAATTGTGGCCATTTGTCTGTCACCAGCACTTCTGCTAGTCTTGCAACAGGTATCCCTGCTTCCAATCTCTCTTCCCGCAAATCAGTTCTCTTTACTTTTGTACTCATCACAAATTGTAAATACACATATACGTTCCTTTACTCCCCTATGAGCTTTACTTCCAATGCTTCTCTGTAAGTTCCATGAGGTCTATGTATAATTCAGCAGCATTACAAAGCTTTAAATGTGTGAGCTAAATGAATAAATGAAGGACACTATCAACACGGCCTTTCTTAGACAAGGTTCTCAGCTGTTTTTGTGGCAGTTTCATCATATCTAAATGAGGATCACAATATCGTCTACCTCAAAAGTTGTTAGGGGGATTCATAAAACAATATTGATATATGTAAATCAGTTAAACGGTATCTGCTACATTGGAAGAATTCACTAAGATGTAGCTATTCTAACTTATTATAATATTGCTGTTATCATCATTTAACTCTCCATAAAATAGATAACTCTTGCTTCAAGTGACCTTGGCAAGGTATGTCGAATCCAGCACGATGAGATACATGGACAACTCAGTGCATTCTACCCTCGTGCTTTACAGAACCACCTGAATTCCTTTTCTCACCTGCATGTCTCGGTGAAAACACCTTTCTTCTTCTTCACTGGCTATTTAATCTGTACTCATTACTCAAGAATATCTTCAGGCATCCTTCTTCCAGGAGGACTGCTACAAGAGGGCACTATACATATTGTAAATTTCCTCAAATACACATTTAACTAAAAAAAAATAATAAAACCCAGATGTCATCTTGGATGTTCTTGATCTTCTGGTGACAGACTAATATCATAGCAAGGCAAAAAATTTTTTTTCAAATACAATGTTGGTCACACCTGTTACTGACATGGTCTGGACATCCTTTCAAGGTATTTGGCTATCATTTCCCTTTCATCCTTGTCCCTCCCTTTTACCTGTCCATCTCTACCACTTAACAGAAATGCTATTGTTAACTCAAGGCATCTTAGCCATCTCTTTTTTGCTTTACCTCTAATGAATGCCTTTAGCTATAAGCTTCCTCTGAAATGCAGTTTCCCCAAAATAACCAGTTCCTTTCCTATTGGAAACTCTTGTAACTTCTGCCTAGAAAATATTTGTTTACACCTTGCTGTAAATGAATGATGGAGACTGGCAATTATATTCAACTTAGCAGTGCCAGCTGAAAGTGTTCTGTCTCCAGGGAAGGCACAGCCCTGGGGGGATCCAATCCTATTTGGTGTCAGGAAAACAGAACAGAAATGTTCAAGACTTCAACTGACATTGTAATAGCAAAAACACAAGAATGAAATGCATTGAAGAGAGACAATTTAAGGGAGGTGCAGGCGAATCCAAAGATGCAACTGCGAAGGTGCAACCAGTCAAACCACCTGCCTCTTTCTTGACCAACTCCTTCATTTGAGCCAAAACATGAAATAAATGGAAAACTTGTTATAAACATGACTAGAAAAATATTATGTTACAGACACGGCTGAAGTAACTCTCTAAGTCACATGCGATAGAAAAACTAACAAGCAATGTTGGGGGAACACAAAGCTAGAGTTTAAGTGTTTACATTGCAAACTACATTCATTTATACAATCAAGTCAATAACAATGTCAATGTACATAATTTCCTTCCAGTTCTGTCTTCTGTGAGCGCCTTTCCATCATCCTTGGCTTTCTCCATTCTCTTCACAATCTCATTCACAACATAATAACAATAAGGACTTAGTGAAGTTGTAATAATAATGGAATATTTTCCAACATGTTAATATTATATAAAATGGTTACCCTATACAGCATCTATTGTTCTAATTGGAACCAAATTTTCAAATAAGTGTACACATATCACTAAGCAACCCATCTAACTTTTCAATTCTTGGTTCCATTTTCATAATAAGTATATTTTCATATTTCAATTTTAAAATAAACATTTTTCCCTGGAAAGTATTTTTAAACAAGTGAGTCAATACATTCTAGACAGAGGAATTACAACTATGACTCAGGGCTATGGAAGAAGTTTCCTATAATGAATTATGATGATTAGTGCCAGTAGATAAAGTGCTTCAGCTCCTGTAGCAAAGTCTTCCCAGCTCCTTTCACTAATCAGACTGCTTACCTGGCTTTATCACTAGTACTAGGCTTTTCAACATGGTGCTTGAACCAATTAATACAGAATTTAAATCAGGAGCACATTTAAAATTCTCTCAGAGTATCCTATAGTGACTGGGGTGAAAGAACTCAAGTACTGAATCCTGTCTTAATTCCATAAGTTTGTAAAAATAATTGATTATCACTGGCAATAATAAGTTTTTTGAAGCAAAAGCTACCTTTTTTCTTTTCAATGTTTCTTTTTACATACAAGACAGCATTATCTGCAGAGTTTAATGAGCAATAGCCATGGGATGAAAAATATCTTTCTAAACCTATATCAATGCTACCTGAAAAATTGTTTTGAGTTTTTCTATCATATCAACCTCTCAATATTGGTGTTAACAAAGGATAAAACTTACAAAGATCTTGAAATGTACTAGATAATAAGTTAAACTAGGTAAAGCACTACCAGTTCCTTACTCACTGATCTCATGAAGGGAGAAGAGAATGACAAAGTTCCACTCATCATTTTCCCACAGGACCTGCAGGTCCATGTGTCCCAAGACATCCATATAGACGCCCATGACAATCTACTTGCCAGGAATTAAAGTGAAAATAAGGACTTTGTTTGAAAGGTGCCAGACACTGTCAACTGGTGATAATAGTCTTTGATCATCCTTATTTCAATTCTCATCGTAGCCAAACTGCCACTATTAGTGATTTAGAGCCTTACTGCCATGTTAAAATGATTGTCCCAAACTGAGCATTAGTTCATAAACTTGAGTATATGTGGCAATTTTCCCTTGGATTTACCCTGCTCAAAAAAATAATTTTAGGCATTACTTTTAACCCAAGAGACATACACATCCCTATCCCCAATACTTTATCTCTCTCGCGAGTGCTCTCTCTCTCTTTCTCTCTCTGTCACACACACACGCACGCTCTCTCTCTTTCTCTTTCTTCTTCTTCTTTCTTCTTTCTTCTTCTTCTTTCTTCTTTCTTCTTCTTCTTTTTCTTTGTGAGAATCTTGATTTTTCTCACTTTCTGATGACTACATGCCTTAGGAGAGCCTAGACTCTTCTGCAGGCTTGGGAGATGATCATAACTGGTGGTGAGGATAAAGCTTAACTAGTCTAATCATAACCAGTCATGATCATTCCATTCTCCTTCCTGGTGACTGAGTTTTTGATGGTCATCTGATACAATTAAAGCAAAAGCAACATGAAGGGGGAACGCACAGGGAAGTTCTGGGGACATTTTTCCTTACTTTCAGAGCTAGATATATTTGAGAAAATGATTCCTCTATCTGCCTTTGGAGTTTGTAGTGATGCTAGGAGATGCTGCAGCCATCTTAAAGCAGTGAGGAGCAAGTTGGAGGATTAGTGTTAACACAGTGAGGATGGTGGCAAGATTAAAAAAAAAAATCTGGATTCTTAATGACATTGACCTGTTCAGTTATTTGATATTGGAACCACTTTACCTCAGGGCTTCTGCTTATGTGAGATAATAAATAACAAATTAATTGAGCCTATTTTGTTATGACAAATGTATTTGCAGCTAAAAGCATCTTATTTGATAACAACAGCTAGAGCTTTTTTCTCAATACCTTCCAAAGACACCATTTTTCCAGAGAAAGGACCTATATAAATATATAAAAAAAAAAAAAAGTACAAATTGAATCAAATAATCAGAACAATCTCATATGCTTACTTTTTTGCTAAATATAATGACTCTTCTTGTCCTTGTAATTTTATGTGAAGACATAATAATTCTCTCCAGTATATACATAGTAAGTAACTATTTGCAGCACACAGTACAACATGGCAATTAAAGCCCTGGATTTAAGCAAACAGAAATTTAGTCCTTGATCTGCCTCTTCCTAGCTATGTAACTTGGGCAAACAATATAATCTCCCGTACCTTCAGTTTCTTTATCGTTACAGTACTGAAAATGATAGTACGTACTTCTCTGGGTTAATGTTGTCATGATGAGCAAATCATGTACCTAGCTCAGCACTTATCATATAATCATGAATCAATAAATATTGGCTACAAAAATAGTACAATATATGAAAACACCAATATGACAAAGAAATAAGAGTTTAGATCTTTAACATATTAAAAATATCAACCTACAAAGCACAGCTATATATTTTTATGCTGGTAATATTATTAAGAAATAAAAAAGTCAAAGCAATTGCAGGAGGACTTAGAAAGAAGTCTACATCTCAGTTTTCCTTTCAAAAGAGCAAGATCAGATTCAGTTAAATGAGAATTATTCAGGTAACACTATGCTAGCTTTATTTATAGGTAACGTTCTTGTCTTAGTCTGTTTTGTGTTGCTATAACAGAACAGCACAGACTGGGTAATTTAAAAGATAAATAAATTTATTTCCCACAATTGTGGATGATGGGAAGTTCAATATCAAGGTGCCAGCCTCTTGTGAGATAATCTTCTACATCATCCCATGGCAGAAGTCAGAAGGGAAAAAGAATGCAAGAGAGGGCTGGGAAGGGAGCCAAATTTATCCTTTTATCAGGAACCCACTCCCACAATCACGAGCCCATTCGTCTGCAGTATTAATTCTCTAATAAGAAGTCTTATTAGTTCTCACCCCCCAATACAGGTGCATTAAGGATTAAATTTCTAACACATAAACTTCAGCAGACACATTCAAACCACAGAATTCCACACCAGCTCCCCAAATATATGTCCTTCTAACAATGCAAAATACCCTCATTCTATCCCAGTAGTCCTAAAAGTCTTAACTCACTCCAGCATTGACTCAAAAATTAAGAGTCCAGAGTGTCATCTGAATCAGATATGGGTGAGACTCAAGGCACAATTCATCCTGAGGCAACTCTCTCCCTAGATGTGAGCCTGTGAAATTAGCAAGTTACAAACTTCCAGAAAACAATGATAGAACAGGTTTAGAATAAATACTCTCATTCCAAAATGGAGGAGTAAGCAGGAAGAAATGAATAACAGGTCCCAAGTAAGTCCAAAACCCAACTGGGAGAACAACATTAAGTCTGAAAGCTCCTTTGTCTCAATGCTCCACATCCTGGGCACTCTAGGGTAGGGAGTAGACTCCCAAGGCTTCAGGCAGCCATGCTCCTATGGCTTTGCTGGGTTCAATCCACCCAGGAGCTCTTTTGAGTTGGAGTCACACTTTTTTATTCTTCATAAAGCAGACTGAAAGTTTTCCAAATCTTTTCATTCTGTTTCCATTTTAACTGTAAATTCTGTCTTTAAATTATGTCTCTCTTCTTGCATCTTACTATAGGTAGTTAAAAGCAGCCATATAGCTCTGCCAATATTTTACTTAGAAATGTTCTGCTATCAGATACCATAGTTCATTGCTCTTAAGTTCTGCCTTCCATAACGTCCTCAGGCATGAACACAATTCAGCCAAGTTCTTTGCCACTTTGTACAAGGATGACCTTTCCTCCAGTTGCCAATACCTTCTTGTTCCACATTTCAATCTAAGACCTCATCAGATGGCCTTTACTGATACTTCTACAAAGATTCTGACCACAACCACTTAAATCATCCCTAAGACAGGCTTTCCCTATAGCTCTTATCTTCTGAGCCTTCACCGAAATTGATCTTAGTGCTGTGTTCACAATATTCTAGGCTTTTTCCAGCCTAATTCTCTGAATTCTTCCAGCCTCTATTTACTACCCAGCTCCAAAGCTGCTTCCACATTTTCAGTTATTTTATAAATATGGCAACAGCCCTATTTCTTGGTACTCAATTTTCTGTCTTAGTCTGTTTTGTGTTGCTATTAAAGAACAACACAGACTGGGTAATTTTAAAAGAAAACTAATTTATTCCTCACAGTCCTGGAGGCTGGGAAGTCTAATATCAAGGTGCCAGCATCTTGTGAGAGTCTTCTTACTATAACACACCATGGAAGAAGGTGAAAGGGGACCAAAGTGTGACAGAGAGTGAGGAAGGCGGCCCAAAAGCCATTTAATCAGGGACTCACTCCCAAGGTAACTAATTCAGTTCTGGAATAACAGCATTAATCCTCTAATAAGAGGTGGCCTCATAACCTCTTATTAAGCCCCACTTCCCAACACTTGCATTAGAGGTTAAGTTTCTAACACTTGTACTTTAGATGATACACTCTAATCATAGCAGCACTTCCTCATTTTTAAAAAATAGGATTGTATCTAAAACCCATTGCATAAAACATAACGCAGTACATGAAAAATATAAGGCATACTCTGCAGCTTTACTTAAACACGTGTATCAAAGGAGTTGCATATTAGAAATACTCAGAGGCCGGGCACGGTGGCTCAAGCCTGTAATCCCAGCACTTTGGGAGGCCGAGGCGGGTGGATCACGAGGTCAAGAGATTGAGACCATCCTGGTCAACATGGTGAAACCCCGTCTTTCTTAAAATTCCAAACATTAGCTGGGCATGGTGGCGCGTGCCTGTAATCCCAGCTACTCAGGAGGCTGAGGCAGGAGAATTGCCTGAACTCAGGAGGCGGAGGTTGCAGTGAGCCGAGATCGCGCCATTGCACTCCAGCCTGAGTAATGAGCGAAACTCCGTCTCAAACAAACAAACAAACAAACAAACAAAACAAAAAGAAATACTCAAACAGGTTTAAATGAGGGTTCTCCTTTTAACTCTACAGATAATCTCTGGCTGCCTCTTAGAAACAAAGATGAAAATTATGATGAATTCAAATTAAAGAAATAGAACTCAAAACAGAGAAATAAAAGAAATACATTTTAATAATCACTGTACAGGTATATACTTGCCAAAACCTACTAAGCTGTAGAGATGGAGAAAAATAGTATTCAATTGTTAAAGACTCTGCACAATGATTATGGATTGTTGACAATAAATACATATGTGAAAAGAAGTAAACGCAATGAACAAATTCTTAAATTAGAATCTGATGTAGACATATACTGTTAACAATAATTATTTATATTTTTAAATGTTTTGTTCCAATACTTGAAATCATTCAACAAGTATTTATTCAACACCTATTAGATGTCAGACCAAATAGCTTCCAGACACTACAGGTGAATGAAATATGACCCTACCTCAAGGAAATCACAGTCCACTTAGGGGGACAGATATGTGCTGTCTATATGCTCACAATAATATAGAAGATGTTTATGACAAAGAAATTTGAAGATTTAAGTGTATGTCTGGTTTGCCAATAATGACACCAAAATAATTGCGCTAGGTAGTGATTGTATCTACAAACAGATACAGAAACAAACATGAATGGATGTACTAGGTAATCAGTTCCTGGACCATTAACTAGCATCTGAGGTCTGTGTATGCATCTCCTTACTGAACCCCTGAAGCTAGTTTCACATATCTTGCAGTACTGGGTTTAATGCCATACTCACACTACGCACTAGATGTCCCTCGACTGAATTTGGTATAACATTCTAAAAGCCCATTTGTTTCTTTATTGAAGTTAACATGGAAATGTCCTGTTAAAACAAAGGCCCTGCTGTCTGGATATCCCGCTTATTAAGTAACATTCCTGTCCTGCAAACTTGTTGATCTTGAGTTTCTTCTATTTTTTTTTTCATTATACTTTAAGCTCTGGGGTACATGTGCAGATCTTGCAGGATTGTTGCATAGGTACACTCATGCCATGGTGGTTTGCTGTGTCCATTCCCCTATCATCCACATCAGGCATTTCTCCCAATGTCTCCCTCCCCAATCTCCTCACCCCCTGCTGTCTCTTCCCAGCTCCCCACCCCACAACAGACCCCAGTGTGTGATGTTCCCTTCCCTGTGCCCATGTGTTCTCATTGTTCAACACCTGCCTATGAGTGAGAACATGTGGTGTTTGGTTATCTGTTCTTGTGTCAGTTTGCTGAGAATGATGGTTTCCAGATTCATGCATATCCCTACAAAGGACATGAATTCATCCTTTTTTATGGCTGCATAGTATTCCATGCTGTATATGTGCCACATTTTCTTTATTCAGTCTATCATTGATGGGCATTTGGGTTGGTTCCAGGTCTTCGCTATTGTAAACAGTGCTGCAATGAACATAAGTGGACATGTGTCTTTATAATAGAATGATTTATAATCCTTTGGATATATACCCAGTAATGAGATTGCTGGATCAAATGGAATTTCTATATCTAGATCCTTGAGGAATCGCCACACTGTCTTCCATAATGAGTGAACTAATTTACATTCCCAACAACAGTGTAAAAGTGTTCCTATTTCTCCACATCCTCTCCAGCATCTGTTGTCTCAGATTTTTTAATGATCACCATTCTAACTGGCTTGAGGTGGTATCTCAATGTGGTTTTGATTTGCATTTCTCTAAAGACCAGTGATGATGAGCATTTTTCATATATTTGTTGGCCTCATATATGTCTTCTTTTGAAAAGTGTCTGTTCATATCCTTTGCTCACTTTTGAATGGGTTTGTTTGTTTGTTTGTTTGTTTGTTTTCTTGTAAATCTGTTTTAGTTCTTTGTAGATTCTGGATATTAACCCTTTGTCAGATGGGTAGATTGCAAAAATTTTTTCCCATTCTGTTGGTTGTCGGTTCACTCTAATGATTGTTTCTTTTCCTGTGCAGAAGCTCTGGAGTTTAATTAGATCCCATTTATTTATGTTGGCTTTTGCTGCCAATGCTTTTGGTGTTTTAGTCATGAAGTCCTTGCCTATGCCTATTGTCATGAATGGTGTTGCCTAGGTTTTCTTCTGGGTTTTTATGGTGCTAGGTCTTATGTTTAAGTCTTTAATCCATCTGGAGTTAATTTTAGTGTGAGGTGTAAGGAAGGGGTTCAGTTTCAGCTTTCTGCACATGGCTAGCCAGTTTCCCCACCACCCTTTATTAAACAGGGAATCTTTTCCCCATTGCTTGTTTTTGTCAGGTTTGTCAAAGATCAGATGGTTGTAAATGTGTGGCTTTGCCTCCGAGGCCTCTGTTCTGTTCCATTGGTCTACATCTCTGTTTTGGTACCAGTACCATGCTGCTTTGATTACTGTAGCCTTATAGTATAGTTTGAAGTCAGGTAGTGTGATACCTCCAGCTTTGTTCTTTTTGCTTACAATTGACTTGGCTATGCAGGCTCTCTTTTGGTTCCATATGAAGTTTAAGGTGTTTTTTCCCAGTTCTGTGAAGAGGGTCATAGGTAGCTTGATGGGGATAGTGTTGAATCTACAAATTACTCTGGGCAGTATGACCATTTTCACAATATTGATTCTTCCTATCCATGAGCATGGAATGTTTCTCCATCTGTTTGTGTCCTCTCTTATGTCATTGAGCAGTGGTTTATAGTTCTACTTGAAGAGGGCCTTCACATCCTTCGTTAGCTGTATTCCTAGGTATTTTATTCTCTTTGTAGCAATGGTGAATGGGAGTTCACCCATGATTTGGCTCTTTGTCTATTATTAGTACATAGGAATAATTGTGATTTCTGTACATTGATTTTGTATCCTGAGACTTTGCTGAAGTTGCTTATCAGTTTCAGGAGATTTGGGGCTGAGATGATAGGGTCTTCTAAATATACAAGCATGTCATCTGCAAATAGAGACAACTTGACTTCCACCTTTCCTAATTGAATACACTTTATTTCTTTTTCTTGTCTGATTGCTTTGGCTAGAACTTCCAATACTATATTGAATATGAATTGTGAGAGAGGGCATCCTTGTCTAGTGCCAGTTTTCAAAGGGAATGCTTCCAGGTTTTACCCATTCAGTTTGATGTTGGCTGTGGGTTTGTCATTAAGAGGTTTTTTAGTTTGTGATACATTTCATCAATACCTAGTTTATTGAGAGGTTTTAGCAAAAAGGGTTGTTGAATTTTGTCAAAGGCCTTCTCTGCATCTATTGAGATAATCATGTGGTTTTTGTCTTTGGTTCTGTTTATGTGGTAGATTACATTTATAGATTTGTATGTGTTGAACCAGCCTTGCATCCCCAGAATAAAGCCTACTTGATCGTGATGGATAAGCTTTTTGATGTGCTGTTGCAGTCAGTTTGCCAGTATTTTATTGAAGATTTCTGCATTGATGTTCATTATGGATATTGGCCTAAAGTTTTCTTTTTTAGTTGTGTCTCTGCCAGGTTTTGGTATCATGATGATGATGATATTGGTCTCATAAAATGAGTTAGGAAGGATTCACTTTTATTGTATTGTTTGAAGTAGTTTCAAAAGGAATGGTACCAGCTTCTCTTTGTATGTCTGGTAGAATTCGGCTGTGAATCCTGGACTTTTTTTGGTTGGTAAGCTATTAATTTCTGCTTCAACTTCAGACCTTGTTATTGGTCTATTCAGGGATTCAACTTCTTCCTGGTTTAGGCTTGGGAGGGTGTAAGTGTCCAGGAGTTTATTTGTTTCTTCCAGATTAACTGTTTTATGTGCATAGAGTTGTTTGTAGTAATCTCTGATGGTAGTTTGTATTTCTGTGGAATCTGTGGTGATACCCCCTTTATTGTTTTTTATTGAATATTTGATTCTTCTCTCTTTTCTTTTTTATTAGTCTGGCTTGCGGTCCATCAATTTTGTTGATCTTTTCAAAAAGAAAGCTCCTGAATTTATTGATTTTTTAAGGGTTTTTTGTGTCTCTATCTCCTTCAGTTCTGCTCTGATCTTAGCTATTTCTTGTCTTCTACCAGCTTTTGAATTTTTTTGATCTTGCTCCTCTAGCTCTTTCTATTTTGACAATAGGGTGTTGATTTCAGATCTTTCCTCACTTCTCATGGGGGCATTTATTGCTATAAATTTCCCTCTAGACACTGCTCTAAATGTGTCCCAGAGATTCTGGTACATTGTGTCTTCATTCTCATTGGTTTTTAAGAATATATTTATCTCTGCCTTCATTTCATTGTTTACCCAGTCATCATTCCAGAGCAAGTTGTTCAGTTTCCATGTAGTTGGATGGTTTCGAGTGAGTTTCTTAATTCTGAGTTCTAATTTGATTGCACTGTGGTCTGAGAGACTGTTACGATTTCTGTTCATTTGCATTTGCTGAGGAGTGATTTACTTCCAATTATGTGGCCAATTTTAGAGTAAGTGTGATGTGGTGCTGAGAAAAATGTATATTCTGTGGATTTGGGGTGAAGAGTTCTGTAGATGTCTATTAGGTCTGCTTGGTCCAGATCTGAGTTCAAGTCCTGGATATCCTTGTTGATTTTCTGTCTCGTTGATCTATCTAATATTGACAGTGGAGTGTTAAAGTCTCCCACTATTATTGTGTGGGAGTCTAAGTTTCTTTGTAGGTTGTTAAGAACTTCCTTTATGTATCTGGGTGCTCCTATATTGGGTGCATATATATTTAGGATAGTTAGCTCTTCTTGTTGCATTGATCCTTTTACCATTATGTAATGCCCTTCTTTGTGTCTTTTGGTCTTTGTTGGTTTAAAGTCCATTTTATCAGAGACTAGGATTGCAATCCCTGCTTTTTGTTGTTGTTGTTGTTGTTGTTGTTGTTCACCATTTGCTTGGTAAATCTTCTTCCATCCCTTTATTTTGAGTCTATGTCTGTCTTTGCATATGAGATGGGTCTCCTGAATACAGCACACTGATGGATCTTGACTTTTTATCCAGTTTGCCAGTCTGTGTCTTTTGACAGGTGCATTTAGGCTGTTTACATTTAAAGTTAATATTGTTATGTGTGAATTTGATCCTGCTATTTTGTTAGTGGCCGGGGTTTTTTGGGGTTTTTTGTTGTTGTTGTTGTTGTTGTTGTTGTTGTTGTTGTTGTTTGCCCGTTAGTTGATGTAGTTTCTTCCTTACCATTTGGTATGTTTTTGCAGTGGCTGGTACTGATTGTTCCTTTCCATGTTTAGTGCTTCTTTCAGGAGCTCTTGTAAGGAGGACATGGTGGTGACAAAATCTGTCAGCAATTGCTTGTCAGTAAAGGTTTTTATTTCTCCTTCACTTATGAAACTTAGTTTGACTGGATATGAAATTCTGGGTTGAAATTCTTTTATTTAAGGATGTTGAATATTGACCCCCACTCTCTTCTGGCTTGTAGGGTTTCTGCAGACAGATCAGCTGTGAATCTGATGGGCTTCCCTTTGTGGGTGACCCAACCTTTCTCTCTGGCTGCCCTTAGCATTTTTTCCTTCATTTCAACCCTGGTGAATCTGATGATTATATGCCTTGGGGTTCTCTTCTTGAGAAATGTCTTTGTGGTATTCTCTGTATTTCCTGGATTTGGATGTTGGCCTGCCTTGCTAGGCTGGGGAAGTTCTCCTGGAAAATATCCTGAAGAGTATTTTCCAGCTTGGATTCATCCTTCCCATCATATTCAAGTACACCGATCAAGCGTAGATGAGGTTTTTTCACATAATCCCATATTTATTGGAGGCTTTGTTCATTTCTTTTCACTGGTTTTTCCCTAATCTTGCCTTCTTACTTTATTTCATTGAGTTGATCTTCAATCTCTGATATGCTTTCTTCTGCTTAATCAATTTGGCTATTGGAACTTGTGTATGATTCGTGAAGTTCTCATGCTGTGTTTTTCAGCTTTTATCTTCTTCTCTAATCTCATTATTCTAGCTAGTATAGTATTTCATCTAAACTTTTCCCAAGGATTTTGTTTATTTGCATTGAGTTTGAATATGTTCCTTTAGCTCAGAGAAGTTTGTTATTGTCCAGTGGCTGAAGCCTGCTTCTGTCAATTCATCAAACTCATTCTCCATCCTGTTTTGTTCCCTTCCTGATGAGGAGTTGTGATCCCTTGGAGGAGGAGAGACATTCTAGTCTTTGATGATTTCATCCTTTTTGCACTGATTTCTTCCCATATTCCTGGATTTATCTACCTTTGATCTTTGCAGTTGATGATTTCAGGTGGGGTCACTGAGTGAACATCCTTTCTGTTGATGTTGAAGCTATTTCTTTTCTTTTTTTTTTTTTTTTAGACAGAGTTTCCCTCTTGTTACCCAGGCTGGAGTGCAATGGCATGATCTCGGCTCACCGCAACCTCCGCCTCCTGGGTTCAGGCAATTCTCCTGCCTCAGCCTCCTGAGTAGCTGGAATTACAGGCATGCACCACCATGTCCAGCTAATTTTTTGTATTTTTAGTAGAGACGGGGTTTCACCATGTTGACCAGGATGGTCTTGATCTCGATCTCTTGACCTCGTGATCCACCCGCCTCGGCCTCCCAAAGTGCTAGGATTACAGGCATGAGCCATCGCACCTGGCTGAAGCTATTTCTTTTTGTTTTTTAGTTTTCCTTGTAACAGTCAGGCTCCTCTGCTGTAGAACTACTGGAGGTCCACTCCAGACCTTGCTTGCCTGGTAATTACCCACAGGGGCTGCAGAACAGCAAGTATTGCTCCTGATCTTTCCTCTGGTAGGTTCATCCCAGAAGGGTACCCACCAGTTGGCAGCCAGATCTCTCCTGTATGTAACATCTTTTTGGTTTTGCAGGGGTTAGGGAGTCATTTGAGGAGGCAGTCCTTCTCTTGTCTGCCTGCAGAGGCAATGCTAGGCTGCCAAGTACTCAGTACAGCTGCTGTGTAAGCTTCCTCTAGTTTTTGTTTACACAGGTAAGATCAGCTATGGTGGACACCCAAGCTCAATCGTCCTGGGTCGAGCTCGAACTGATGTGCTGGCTGCAAAACTCTCAAGCAAGAGGGCTTCAGTTTGCTGGTCTTTGTGGGGTGGGACGCACCAAGCCACATCACCTATCTCCCTGCTTTCAGCTCCCCCTCTTTCTGGGGATAAGGAAGTTCCATCCTGCAGGCATTCCCAGTGCTAGGCAAATCGCCCACCCAGATCTGTGCAGACAACCCACGGTGCCAGCCAGAGCTCCCACTCAGATCTGTGCTAGTAACTCACGGTGCTTTTCAGTCCAGCGGGGATCTCCTTGTCTCTGGGTTGCAAAGGCCATGAGAGATGCACGGAATCTGAACCAAAGTACCTAGGGGAAGAGTCCCTGATCCTTTGTCCAGTTGCACTTACTTCCTGGGTGGGGCAGCACCCTGCCCTTCCTTGGTTTGCCCTCCTTGGGCTACACCCACTGTCCAACCAATCCTATTGAAATGAGCCTGGTACCTTGGTTGGAAATGCAGAGATTGCTCACCTTTTGCATTGCTCTCACTGGGAACTGCCCTCCAGAGCTGCTCCTATTCGGCCATCTTGTACATACATCTGAGTTTCTTCATTTTTAAAGCAGAATGGCTCTACTGAACTCCAGGGACGGTCATGAAGATGAAATAAGATGGCATATTAATTTTCTGGCAAATAGTAGGCACTCAATAAATGTTATTGCCTTTTTCCTTTTCTTCATCCTCTCCCCTCCCAATTCTATAAGCAAATATGACCAAAAAATTGCTTCAATTAATATATACAAGGGACAATTAACAATAACTAAATACTTTTGAATCTGCTTAGGTTACTGTTAATATTTTTGCATCAAACATATTAAGGGTAGGTAAAATTATTTTACATCTTATATTTACTTTATTAAATTATGGATTACATATTACTTTAGAAATAAGGCAAAACTATTTTGTTGAAGGAAATTATTGCACATGCAAATAAGACTAACATTTCTGTTGCTAGAATAAATATCTTTTTATAGGGCTTTAGCTGATTTTTTTTATAGCCTGGAACCTAAGAATGAATATTAATTACAGAAAATCTTATTAAGGAACTGACATGCCTCTGTGCCTGAAGAATTCTAAGTCTGAAGCTATTTTACCCCAGTCACAGAAAATAGATGCAGGCTGAATGTACCCAATCTGTGATCTCAGAAGCTAAGCAGGGTCAGGCAGGATGGAAAACAGATGCAGGTGGAGGGTCTAAGAGGAATATGTGTACCTATACCTGGCAAGTTGCACCCTTTTGGGTCCATTTCAGTTGGCCGTGTTTGGACGTGGTACCATGCATGTGATACCTGCTCCATGAAGCTGCCCCCAAATTCTCAGGAAGAGTTGGGCATAATAATATGAATGACTTCATGGAGGAAACACACACATTGGGTAAGTATTCTTGGCCACTAGGTTAAGACATCTATGAACACTTTCTCACATAGTTCTCACAATCAACTTGCAAAGTTTGCACTATTGCCTGATTTACAGAATAAAAAACTGAGGCTCTAAGGTTACTGTTGCAAAGTTACAAACCCAGGTCTCTTGGATGGCAAAGACTATTGTATCATTCAGAAGTCTTCAGAGAAACAGAACCATCAGGATATATACAGATATATAAGAGAAGATTTACTTTGGAAAGTGGCTCACTTGATTATGAAAGCCAAGAAGTCCCATGATCTGCCATCTGCAACCTAGAAAACCAAGAAAACTGTGGAATAATTCCGTTTGAGACAAAAGGTCTGAGGACAGGGAAGATTTTGCCCTTTCTGCACCTTTTTGCTCTATTCAGGCCCTCACTAGATTGGATGATTCTGCATTGAGGAGGGCGATCTTCTGAACTCAGTCTACTCATTCAAATAGATTACGAGTTCCTCTAAATACAAATCTCTCCCAGAAACACCCTCACAGACACACCCAGATATAATGTTTTACCACCGATGTGGGCATCCCCTAACATATTGGTTGACATATGCAATTAATCATCACAGCTTTATTTCTAACCAAATCTCATTTTGTCCCCTTGTTTACTTTCTGAGGTTTTATAGAACAATGCTCTTAAGAGAGCCTGTCACAAACTGCTGATTACCCATATGCCTGGAATAACAAGGTTTGTGCCTCAATGTAGATTGGCTACCCACACGGCTTAAGCCCATTGACACTTTTTGTGGCAAGATTTTACAGAAGGAGAAAGCAGTGCATTGATTGGCTTCCTAGTGCATGTTCCTTAGTGTCTGGGACCACTTTGACTAGTTGCTCTAAAATTTTTCCCTGTGTGCCTGCCTTCCTCCCTGCTGTGTCATGGCGCTTAACTTCTCTGCCTCTGAAGCTAGACTATGGACTCCTTGTGAACAGGGATTTGGGCTGACTTTGTTCTACTGAAGCCACTACCATTCAATTAAAATGGCATGTGAGGTGAAACCTACTTACCATCCCTGTGCTTGAGGGTTTTCTGGGGGCATCTTCAGGGCACCTCTAGAGTTTTGTCCAAAGAGCAGGTAGTGAATGAGGAAAACTGGCATCTTCGAGAGTCTCACAGTAATGGCCTCAAGGGTCCTTGTCAGGTTGCCCCAAGGAAAATGTTAAAAATTAAAAATGACTGCCTTTGGATTCTACTGAAAGTTGCATGTAGCAGCTCACAATGAACTAAATACTTAACTGGGTAACATTTAGTCCTACATATACCTTCCCTGAAGTCTTTGGGGGAAAGCATCAAGTTAGCTAGGGAGGGACTTTTAAACTGAAGCTGATAATGTTTTATCAGCCAACAAACTAATTGCCTAGTTTTTTCACAATAGCCTTGTTGACCGGGAGTTGGAGGGAAAAGGGAGGGCAGCATAATACCTACACTGTCTTAACAGTTGAATTTCAATCTGCACCCTACTCAGCATACTGACTGATATACTCTACTGCCCACTAAGAGGATTCCAGGACCACATAGTTCATTTTAATTTAACGAATAGGTTTTGCTTGCCTCCCTTTGACTGGGAACTGCTAAGAACTGAGAAACAAAGGATAATTATGTGTGGATCCTGCAGTTTGGAGCATTGCAGCTTAATGGATGAATGGTTCATTTTAACATAATGTGTTAACTAGTGTGAGAAATGCGTGTAGAGAGTGGAGGACACGCTGCCTAAGTGGAGTTCTGCAGAACGGTTGAGAGTAAGTCACACAAAGACAAGGAAAAGAGAACTCTAGGAAGAAGGAACAGCATGAGCAAAGGCACAAGTTCAGTAAACATGTAGTTCAAAAAACCAGGAATTTCCTATCAACAGAATGAAAGATGGGAGATGGCATAACATGGGACTGGAGGGGGAGGCAAAAAGAAAGACAGAGGGGCTCTGTCACCCTGAGGAAGTGAGGCTTAACTTCATTCTGTGGTTGAAGACCAGCCATCTGCATTTGTCTATTTATTTATTTTTAAGACAGAGTTTCATTCTTGTTGCCCAGGCTGGAGTGCAGTGGCGCCATCTTGGCTCACTGCAACTTTTACCTTCCCAGGTTCAAGAGATTCTCCTGCCTCAGCCTCCTGAGTAGCTAGGATTACAGGCATCTGCCACCATGCCCAGCTAATTTTTGTATTTTCAGTAGAGTTGGGGCTTCATCACGCTGGCCAGGCTGGTCTTGAACTCCTGACCTCAGGTGATCAGCTCGCCTCAGCCTCCCAAAGTGCTGGCATTACAGGCGTGAGTCACTGCACCCAGCCCATATCTGCATGTTCAATAGACCACTCTTAGAGGAGACCATTAGGAGGCTCCAATCACAGAAACAGATGATAAGCAGAAATTGAGGTCGGACAGAGGAATATTTAGGAGAATGTGAGAGGATCTAGTGGCTGACTGAAGGAGAGGTGAGCAGATAGCAGTATCCAAATAGGCCACAGTCGTGTCATTGACTTTGAACAGAACACTGGGCCAAGGGAAGGAAGTCTGGGAGTAAAGCAGGCTTGGCCAAGAGCAGGGGAGCCCATGAGTGCTGTTTTAAGCATATTTACTGAAGCTTAAGACAGGAGAAATAGCTTTGAGCATAACAGGTATATTGACCAAAGCCTGCCAGATATGGGCCAAATCTAGGCTGAAGACATGTTTTGATTACCCTCTTAAGAACTGACTCATGCAATGCTCAAAAAGATTTTTAAATCCATTTTCTATTGCCAATGTGTAAAGTATGAAATATTTTATATAAAAACACAAATTTATTACCCCTCTTGAAAAATCGGGAGATCTGGCAACATTAAACTCACGTTCCATTGTGGTGCCAATTGTGAAACCAAGCAACCACTGTCCTCCTTCCATCGCAGCTTGACCCTGACTATGATTCATCCTCTGCTGAGATCAGAATCAGCTGCAACTTATCATCATCAGAGTTAAAAGTGAAATATCTAGTGAATTTTATTACTGTAAAACATCAGAATTAATACATTATCTCCCTGGTCCCTGAAGCAGTAGATTTGTAATTTTGTTTCAGGCCTTGGCTTAAGAAAATAAATGATTAGAAATGCACTGAGTTTGGAAGTATTCCCTTTGAAATCTGGCACTAGATAAGGATGCCCTATCTTACCACTCCTATTCAAGATAGTATTGGAAGTTCTAGCCAGAGCAATCAGGCATGAAAACGAAATAAAGCATATTCAATTAGGAAAGGAAGAAGTCAAATTGTCTCTATTTCAAACAGTATGATTGTATATTTAGAAGACCCCATCATCTCAGCCCCAAATCTCCTGAAACTGATAAGCAACTTCAGCAAAGTCTCAAGATACAAAATCAATGTACAGAAATCACAAGCATTCCTATACAACAATAACAGACTAACAGAGAGCCAAATCAAGAGCAAACTGCCATTCACAACTGCTACAAAGAGAATAAAGTACCTAAGAATACAACTAACAAAGGATGTAAAGGACCTTTTCAAGGAGAACTACAAACCACTGCTCAAGGAAATAAGAGAGGACACAGATGGAAAATCATTTCATGCTCATGGTTAGAAAGAATCAATATTGTGAAAATGGTCATACTGCCCAAGTAATTTATAGGTTCAATGCTATCCCCATCAAGCTACCTATGACCCTCTTCACAGAACTGGGAAAAAAAACACTTTAAACTTCATATGGAACCAAAAGAGAGCCCGCATACCCAAGTCAATTCTAAGCAAAAAGAACAAAGCTGGAAGCATCACACTACCTGACTTCAAACTATACTATAAGGCTACAGTAATCAAAACAGCATGGTACTGGTACCAAAACAGAGATGTAGACCAATGGAACAGAACAGAGGCCTCGGAGGCAATGCCACACATTTACAACCATCTGATCTTTGACAAACCTGACAAAAACAAGCAATGGGGAAAAGATTCCCTGTTTAATAAAGGGTGGTGGGAAACTGGCTAGCCATGTGCAGAAAGCTGAAACTGAACCCCTTCCTTACACCTTACACTAAAATTAACTCCAGATGGATTAAAGACTTAAACATAAAACCTAGCACCATAAAAACCCAGAAGAAAACCTAGGCAACACCATTCAGGACAATAGGTGTAGGCAAGGACTTCATGACTAAAACACCAAAAGCATTGGCAGCAAAAGCCAAAATAGATAAATGGGATCTAATTAAACTCCAGAGCTTCTGCACAGAAAAAGAAACAATCATTAGAGTGAACCGACAACCAACAGAATGGGAAAAAATTTTTGCAATCTACCCATCTGACAAAGGGTTAATATCCAGAATCTACAAAAAACTAAAACAGATTTACAAGAAAAAATAAAATAAACAAGCGAACCCATTCAAAAGGGGCAAAGGATATGAACAGACACTTTTCAAAAGAAGACATATATGAGGCCAACAAATATATGAAAATTGCTCATCATCACTGGTCATTAGAGAAATGCAAATCAAAACCACATTGAGATACCACCTCAAGCCAGTTAGAATGACGATCGGTAAAAAATCTAGAGACAGATGCTGGAGAGGATGTGGAGAAATAGGAACACTTTTACACTGTTGGTGGGAGTGTAAATTAGTTCAACCGTTGTGGAAGACAGTGTGGCGATTCCTCAAGGACCTAGAAATAGAAATTCCATTTGACCCAGCAATCCCATTACTGGGTATAAATCCAAAGGATTATAAATCATTCTATAATAAGGACACATGCACACATATGTTCACTGCGGCACTGTTCACAATAGCAAAGGCCTGGAACCAACCCAAATGCCCATCAATGATAGACTGGACAACGAAAATGTGGCACATATATACCATTGAATACTATGCAGCCATAAAAAACGATGTGTTCACATCCTTTGCAAGGACATGGATGAATCTGGAAACCATAATTCTCAGTAAACTGACACAAAAATAGAAGATCAAACACCACATGTTGTCTCAGAGGCAGGTGTTGAACAATGAGAACACACACATGCAGGGAGGGGAGCATCACACACTGGGGTCTGTTAGCGGGGACTAGAGGAGAGACAGCAGAGGATAGGGAGTTGGGGAGGGATAACACGGGGAGAAATGAGATGTAGGTGATGGGGATGGAGGCAGTAAACCACATTGTCATGTATGTACCTATGCAACAATCCTGCATAGTCTGCACATGTACCCCAGAACCTAAAGTGCAATAAAACAAAATAAAATAAAAATGAATTCACTGAGTTTTTTTAAACAAACTAACACTACCACTCTGTCCATTGCCTCTGTTAATATCTGTTAGTTACCAAGTACTGTTCTTAAAAAGAAGAGTGGGTGTTTGGGGATGGGCAAGCATAAATAATTTCCTGAACATGTACACAGTTGGAGCTTAATAAAACCTGTCAAGGCCTTTTATTCAAATATATCTACCATTTACATTAAACTATTTGAGAATGAATATAATTATATAGATCAGATATTTTGGTCAAGTCATTCAAATTCAAATAATAAAACTTCTTACAGAATATAACAGCACGTAAACAACAACAAAAAGCCACACAACATGAGGTAGTGATTGATAACAATGGCAAAATGTTTAGAATACTTGATGTTCACTGTTGCCTTTCTATTTCACCTTAGGAAAACAGAAAAGTAAATGTAATTTGCTGAAATTCATTTTTATATATAACTGAGGAAATAATCTTATAGCTAGAGCCCAACTGTGTACCATTAGACATCATTATCTACTACTTAAACAAAAGAAAATCTAGAAAAATTAAAACCTTTGTTGTTTTTTTTCAAAAAAAAAAAAAAAAAAAAAAAAAACACTTTATTTAAGCTAACCATTTTGTGTTTCACTTTCATTAGTTTCTTTTTACTTCATCCCTAAAGAAGTATAAATAGCTTATGAAGGGATTGAAAGACAATTCCCAGGATGCAAAGAAAAGCAACAGATACTCTGCCATCCCATTCTCTGGCTGTCTAAAATTCCATTTTCCAAATATGGTAGTGGCAAAATGGCTCAAATCATTCTCATGAAACAAGCAGGATTCCTATTATAGTTAAATTTTAAACAAGGGTTTTCTTTTTTTGATGGAATCACCCTGGCATGTTTTGACCTTCCTTTTTCCCTTTATGTTCATACAAATTAGTTATTTCTAGCATTTTTCCATAGTTGTCAGCAAAAGAAGTAATATACACTATTTGCAAACCTTTCCAAAGTTAAGTTTGTTGTGTTTCATTTACACGTTTAACTTTTTCCCAGAAAGAAAGAAAATACAATGACAATTTTGTCACTTGCTTTGTTTGGAATGAAGTTTTTGAAAGAAAATAGAATGTGATTAGAAATATAATGATACAGGTATAGATAATCTATAGAATATTTCCTGAATCCTCTCCAATAAATTCCTAGAACATTTCCAGGTCATACCTAGTATCCATAGTCACATCAGAAATGCTGGACAAAGTCTCTTGTATATTGTTCAACTGAGATGTCTAATTAATAGAAAGTACCATATAGTGCACACACAAAAAAAGAACAAATAATATAGAAATGTCCATAAATAATAAAACAATGTAGCCCACAACTTCATTCAACTCACCTGCAAATGCTCATGCTTTTACTCCTCCTTCCGCAGAAAGTTCATAGGATACAAGACGCCCTTTGCTCCAAGATCAACCCCTGACCTTTCCAATCACACCATTTCTTCCTGCTCTTCACCCCCAAAGACTTCTGGTTGCTCTGGGATTGGTTCACTTCTGCTTTCTAGGATACCACTAGCCCCTTTACAGACGCCAATGGTTTAGTCTCCTCCTCTCCTGAGATAAATGACTCACCAAAGGATTGGCAGGATCAGGATTCATATGGTTAAGGGCCCTAATCTCTCCTGCAGTCAGTTGCCTTCTTATGCTTCCTCATATATATTTTTTACTGTCCTGTCTGAAATTTCTTTCTATCCTCACATGAAAGTCCTCTGTGTTACTCTGCCTTCCAAATTGGATACAGTCAATACAGTATATCACTCTTTCATAATTTATTGCACACAGATACAATGGGAAACCATTTCAGGGAATAAACAGAAAATGATAAATATCTTTGTTAATAAACATATTTGACATCCTAGGTACTTCCTTCACTATCAATTTAGTCATGAAAAAAAAAGAAAGCTCAAACCCTCTGAAATCAAAGATAGCTTGAATACCCTTGCCTGAAGTCTCAGAACATTGATTTCCACATACACTGTTAATTTCAGTAAGACTAACCCGTGACTTTTTGAAAAATCATTAATCCCAAATCTTGATTAGCTCCATCACCTTCAGTTTCTTGTGCACAGAAGGAAACACTTTTAATAACATATAACAGAGATGCTGTAAGCCATGCACGTCACTGCAGATAGGCTAATGACAATGAGGAGACAACAGCCATGTACTTAGGGGTTGTCCAAAGAAGGAAGGACCCTATCTCAATATAAGAAATGGATGTTGTGATTCACCTGGAATCCTTCTTAACAAAATAACTTTCTATTCACATACTACTCTCTACTTTTCTATGAGAAGCAATGATAAAATATAAATCATATTATAAAGTTACTTGTACTAATAAAGCTAAAAGCCACCTAAAACATTTTAAAACACTTTGGAGCACTTATTATGCTGTGCCTTTCCTTCTAAAACATATTGGCAACTGTGATGTTAGCAATCTTCCCTTTCAAACCCATAATTATAAGGAAGAAAATAACTTAAAACATAAATTGTCACTGCATTAGCCATCATATTTACATGTCTGTGCAATCCAGTAATTGCCATAAAAGCCAATCTTATCTTTAAAGACCAAAATGTAAAATAATCAAGTTGCTGCTTTAAACTCTTTTGAATGAGCAGATTTATTATGCTGCAAAATTTTTAATAAATAAAAAAAAATAAATCCAGTCTGTACCATTCAGTCTTGAATGACAGCCTGTTACCAAGGCAGGGAAAGAACAGGTGAGCATTTCATTTAAAGATTTCTGTAACTGAAATGAGCATCATGCCAACCAGATTGGGGTGCCACAAGAAACAGCATCAGAAAACAATCCAAAGCTGCCAGGGTGTGATATACCTGCCCTGACTTATTTTGGGAAGGAAAAACTCCTGCTGCATTTTTCCTTAACTCAAAAATTCATCCCTTCCTTTAAAAGAAATACTTATTTACAAATGAGGACAGGCAGCTTTCACGGCAACAATAACTATTCTAACTCACCACAAATTTGACGGAAAGGCTACTTTTTTCACCTTAAATCTGTGGATTTTATTATCTCCTTTCTGGCTATCTTTGAAATTAGATAAAAAGAGACATAATAAAACACATTCCCTCATAAATTCCGAAACCCATTCCCTGACTTGGGACTGAATACTGGCTTGCAGAATTGTGCCTGCACCTACCCAGGACGGAATGCCATGTGGACAGGTGAACTCCTCTTCTGCCCAGTCACCTGGCTCTGCCCTGAGACGTTATGGGGAAGAGGCAAGATTATGTTCTCCTGAAATCCCTTCACCAACATTTTCTTCCACCACTGAGTGCATATTCTCTCTCTCTCTCTCTCTCTCTCTATATATATATATATATATATATATATATGGACCAAATAAACAAATTGAGACTTACATTGATATCAGAGAGAGTATCCAAAAGAAGATCATACAAAAGTAAAGGGGAAATGCAACTCTATTTGTGAAGCCATTATTGCTGTGAATAATTGTAGTATAATAAATACCTATCTAGCACTCTGTCTCTATTGTTTTCCTCCCTACATTAAATCATTTAAACAAACATTGTCTCTGGCATAATTTTTTTAAACTTTGATTCAAAGAGCAATGCATTTGACAGCTCTTAACCTTCATATGCCATCACTGCATGATCAAGATCTTAGATGGCCAAGACACCTCCTGTTTACTTATTTTCGTTACCATATTATACCACTACTCTGAAGGAAAATGTCACCCTCCATTGTATTATCACAGTAATAACATTTTCTTGCATCCCAGGTGAAGGTAAGTCACAGTAAATAATGTCGACTTTAATTTTCTGGTACTTTACACTAAATCACAGAGAAACCAAGTGTAAAATGCTTTGCCACACTTTCTTCCAGCATAGATATTTTGAGAGCTAGGGAAAACTTAACAAACCGTTGAACATCTAACCCTCCAATTTGCAGAAATAGAAACTAAGGCACAAAAAAGCAGCTGTTTTATCGTAGATCACTCACATCATTAATGGAGAGGCAGGCATGGTCTCTGACTCCAAGTTGCTAGGGTACTGCCTTTTACTTCCAATCACCCTTCTTTATTTATTTATTTATTTATTTTTGGAAATTACAGAAAGCTTTAATTTGTTTGTTCAAAGTAACCATACTATTGATGAAAAAATGATGATGAAAACCAACAGTTACCCCAAAACTATTTTAAAACAAACATAAAAATTAGAATGTGTTCATTTCTTCACACAAATAAGTCAAAAACCAAGACCCATATATAGATATAGATAGATATAGATATAGATATGGGTCTTGGTTTTTGACTTATTATATATATATAATAGAGAGAGAGAGAATCTACATATTATATATAATATTATATATTATATATGTAATACAAACTAACATCTAGCCAAAAGACTAGGAAAAGGAAGCCAAGCAAGACAGGAAACTTTTAGACAATAATAGCCCTACTCCAGCCAAAAAGCATGGAAAAAAACTGCAATCCCACTTATATAGCCCTATCAGCAAAGACCAACTGGGGAGCCTAGCCTTCCAACTTTGCCAGGCTATAGTGAAGTGCTCAATATCCCTACAAGTCAGTATCAGAGAAGGCTGAATGGGGAGCCGAGGTCCCTCCCCCATGGTTTCATAGGAGGCCATATGGAGAGCATGAACTTCCAACAGTAATAAGGCCCAACCCCACTGTGTCAGTGGAGGCCAAGTGGAGAGAAGTAATAAGGCACCCCTTCTCCTCCCAGCTAGGGTAATGGCAATGGTGGCCTAGTATGGAGCCTGAACCACTATACCCATCTGGCATTAATGGACACCTTAATCAATTCCCCCATTGACAGGGTGTCAAGGAAAACCAAGTAGGTTTTCCATCTCACCTGCAAGTTACAAGGCAGTAATCCCTTCGTCCACTGGCATATCAGAGAAACCCTTCTAAAACACAAGATGTGAATAAGGTCCAAAGTCTCACAATGTAATACCAAAAATGTCCAGGACACAATCAAAAATTGCTCTTCATACCAAGAACCAGGAAAATCTCAACTTGAAAGAGAAAAGTTAATCAACAGATGCCAACGCTGACATGGCATAGATGTTGGAATTATTTAACAAGGATTTTAAAGTTGTCATCATAAAAGTGCTTCAGTAAGCAATCACAAACACACTTAAAACAAATGAGAAAACCAAAACTCTCAGCAAACAGAAATTTTCAACAGAGAAATAGAAAAAAAGAAAGAAGCAAAAGAACAAAGCTGAAGGCATCACACTGCCTGATTTCAAAATCTACACAAAGTTATAGTAATCTTGGCCGGGTACGGTAGATCACGCCTGTAATCCCAGCCCTTTGGGAGGCCAAGGCAGGTAGATCATCTGAGTTCAAGAGTTCGAAACCAGCCCAACTAACATGGTGAAATCCCATCTCTACTAAAAATGTAAAAATTAGTTGGGTGTAGCGGCATGTGCCTGTAGCTCCAGCTGCTTGGGAGGTTCAAGAACTGCTCGAACCCAATAGGTGGAGGTTGCAGTGAGCTGAGATTGCATCACTGAGCTCCACCCTGGGTGACAGAACAAGACTTCATCTAAAAAAAAAAATTATAGAAATCAAAATAGCATGGTACTGGCATAAAAAACACATAGACCAATGGGACCAAATAAAGAGCCTAGAAATAAATCCACTCATTTACAGTAAATTGATTTTTGACAAATGTGCCAAGAACACACAATGGGGGAAAGAACATTATATTCAGTAAATGGTATGGGGGAAACTGAATTTCCATTTGAAGAAGAATATAATTAGACCCTAATCTCACAGTGTATACAAAAAGCAACTCAAATGGATTTAATACCTAAGTGTAAGACCTAACACTGTAAAACCACTAGAAGAGAACATAGGGGTAAAGCTCTGTAAAACTGGCCTAAGCAATGATTTTTGGTTATAACCTAAAAGCACAGGCAACAAAAGCAAAAACAGACAAATGGAATTGCATCAAAATAAAAAGCTTCTGCACAGCAAAGGAAACAAGCAACAGAGTGAAGAGACAACCCATGGGATGAGAGAAAATATTTACAAATGATACATCTGATAAGGGGGTTAATTTCCAAAATCTATAAAGAATTCAAACAACTCAATAACAAGAAAACAATCTAATTTTAAAATGGGCAAAGGACTTGAATAGACATTTCTCAAAAGAAAACATACAAATGACCAACAGGTATACGAAAAATTACTTAATGTAAGTAATCATCAGAGAAATGCAAATAAAACCAGAATGAGATATCATCTCACACCCATTTGAATGGCTATTATCAAAAAGACAAAAGATATGTACTCGCAAGAATGTGGAGAAAAGGGAACGCTTGTACCCTGTTGGTGGAAATGTATATTAGTGCAGCAATTATAGAAAAAAGAGAACTTCCTTTAAAAATCAAAAATAGAACTACCATATGATTCAGCAAGTCCACTGCTGGATAGATAGCCAAAGGAAATGAAATCAGTATGTCAAAGAGATAGGTGCACTCCTGTGTTCACTGAAGCTTTATTCACAATAGCTGAGGCATGGAATCAACCTAACTGTCCACCAACAGATGAATGAATAAAGAAAATGTGGTACATATACACAATGGAATATTATTCAATCTTTAAAAAGAAGGAAATTCTGACATTTGCAACAACATGAATAAAACTGCAATACATCATGCTATGTGAAATAAGCCAGGTATAGAAAGACAAATACTGCATTATCTCATATATGGACCTAAAAATGTGGAACTCATAGAAACAGAGTAAAATGGTGGTTATCAGAGGCAGGAGGGTGGGGATATTGGGGAGCTGTTGGTCAAAAACTACAAAATTTCAGTTAGACAGGAGGAATAAAATCAAGAAATGTATTGTAAAACATGGTAGTACAGCTAATTACCATGTATATACTTGAAAATTACTAACAGAGTAGATTTGAGGTGTTCTCAAATGAATGATAAGCATATGAGGTAATGCATATGTTAATGACCTTGATTTAGTCATTCCACAATGCATATATATTCCAAAATCATGTTACATGCCATAAATACATACATTCTTGAAGTTATAAGAAAGAACCAAATGGAAATTTTAAAACTGAAAAATACAGCAACTGAAATTGTTTTTAAAAACTCAAAGCATGAGCTCAACAGCAGAATGGAGAGGAAAAAAGAAAGAATCAATAAACCTGGGGATGGAACCATGGAAATTACCCAGTCTGAATAACGGAGAAAAAAAATAGATGAAAAAAACGAGAACAGCCTCAGAAAACTGTGAGAATAAAATAAAAATCCAGGTTTCATGTTACTGAAGCTCTAGAATAAGAGGAGAATGAGGTCCTTCTGTTCATGCTTCTTACAGCCCTGGTCACTGTGTGCAGTAGTGGTTGCCTCCTCACCTTTTTCTTCATTAGACTTTGCACTAGGGGGACACATACAATGTTTCCCATCTCTGCATTCCCTGTTCCCAATACAGTGTCGTGCACATGATGAGCAATCAATACGTGTTAAGTGCATATATGGATTCCTTTCTGTACTTTCCCAGGTATTACATACAACATCAAATTTTGGAAATTTTAGTTTCTTATTTTCTAGCACTTTGAGAATGTCAGAGTGGCAAATTCTTTTGAAAACTTACGACCAAATAAATTCTAAAAGGTAGAGACACAATTTTGCTCACAAGGAAAATCTTCCACCTGAATCTAATTGAATATTTGGAATGATATTTTCAAATAAATATTTCTGTTGCAGGGCACTGAGGGTCTTCTGAACTTTTTAATATACAATGATGTTATTAAAACACAGTACAAGGTTAAGAAAGCATTTTATGAAGGAATGGACTCTATTCAATTTCTCATTTAGAGAGTGGTAATAAATGTCAATTCACATTCTGAATTTTTAGAAGCACATGGGAAAAATCTATTAAGTAACTTCATGTTTTATGGATTCAGGAAACTATAGTTCAAAGATATATCATTTATTATCTTTACTTTGATGTATTTGCTTTATTGGCACCTAGATCAAAGAATACTAAAAATTTCAGAACAGAACTGGGTTCAGTATGAGATATTTTGACGAGAAATGTCAAGGATATTCTACCAAGTTGTTCCTACTGTATTTTGGAAGGGGTCCATGTTAAGATTTGAGTATCACCAAGGAAGACCTGATGACCCATTTCCTAAGAGAGACTGGGCCAATTTACTGTGATTGACCTAACTTTATCAGAGATTTAATGGAACTGATGGGATTCACCCAGATGACTCATGCTTTTCAAACTCACAAATAAATGATGCCAACAGTTTTAAATATTCAGAGGAGACATTCTTTCCATTGACCAGAATGTTCATGTCCTCCACTCATAACATATATAATGTTCTATTTTCTTTCCCTTTTTCCCCTGCTGATAGGGGTTGATCTCTATAGAGTTTATCAGTAGATCCCAGACCCTCTGACTTCTGGTTGATGAGCCCCCACAGGATATCAATAGAAAAGAGGGGACTGAGATTAAGGTATTCATTCCCTTACTCTCTCTCCTTGAGGTTGCCTCTGTCTAGTAAGGACTATTTTTTTTTTTTTTTTTTTTGCCATGGAGCTTTGCTTCTGTCACCCAGGCTGGAATGCAGCGGCGCAATCTCACCTCACTGCAACTTCTGCCTCCCAGGTTCAAGCGACTCTTCTGCCTCAACCTCCCCAGTAAGTGGGATTACGGTCACCTGCCACCACACCCAGCTAATTTTTGTATTTTTTGGCAGGAATGGGGTTTCACGATGTTGGCCAGGAGGGTCTCAACCTCCTGACCTCAAGTGACCCACCCTCCTTGGCTTCCCAAAGTGCTAGGAAGGTTAGGATTCTTGACAAATTCACTGTATCTCTCAAAACAGCCAGGGCCACAGGACTCTCTCCAACCTTCTAGATTCTCATAAACTCTCCCTCCCCACTACCCTTCAAGCCTAGGGGGGTGATGAAAATTTCATTACTAGCACAGGGCACCTGCATCATCCTATGTCATTTCCTGATACCCTACTCACACCTTTATAATTGGTCTCTTTGAAAAGACGCCTCCTTGCATTATTCTGATTTGAGTGTATCATCTCTATTCTGTTGGGACCCGGACTGAGAGACACCACAAAAGAAGGTGGCTAATCCCAAAAGACACAGGTCATTGTAAGGCCTCAGCAATTATCACAGCTCCACAAAAGAGCATCTTTCTCCTTTCTTGTAAGTGTGCCCACCCCATTCTGCATCTCTCTTGTCTCTGGTTCTCTTCAGCATGTTACAAACAGACACTGCCAACTTCTAGCTCTGGGGATCTCCTTTTTCTATGAGATTTGCTGACTTCCTGCCCCAACCTGGATTTGTTCACAGTGTCTTCCTCCAGAAAGGATACAACATAGACGATTACTTTTCTCATGCTGAATTATAATCAGTTTTCTACAGGCTTGCCTCTCTGACATTTCACATGTTATTATATAGAGTATGAGATGTTTCTAAACTCTTCAGTCAAATATTTAAACCTGTCTTGGTTTATCATTGGAGGCAACTGTGATATTGTGAAATATATATATTTGGTCTTCAACCCCATTTCCTAGCATACAACTTCTAAAATCCTTAGAATCTCCAAAGTGGTATCTTTTTGTGTGCTAATGATTGATTAGTGGCTGGCAGCTCCTCAGTATCTTCAGGTTGGAACTGGTCACCTGAAAGTCCAAAGCCTGATTAAAGGGTTGGGATTTTCCAGTCCCACCCACTAGCCTCCAGGGAGGGGAGAGGGGCTGATAGGTAAGTTGATAGCCAGTGGCCAATGATTTAATCAATCCTGCCTACCTAATGAAGCTTCTATAAATAGCCAAAAGGACTGGGTTCTGGGTGCTGAACACATAGAGGTTCTTAGAAGTTGGCACGCCCAAGAGGGCATGGAAGCTCCACACCGCTTCCCCCATACCTCATCCTCTGCATCTCTTCATCTGTATCCTTTGTAATATCCTTTACAATAAACTGGTAAACGTGTTTCCCTCAGTTCTGTGAACCACTCTAGCAAATTAATCAAACCTGAGGAGAGGGTTGTGGAAACTCCAGTTCATAGCCGGTTGGTCAGAAACACAGGAAAAACAACCTGGGGATTGAAATGGGCATTGGACTCGAGGTACATCTTGGGGACTGAGCCCTCAGCCTGCGGGATCTAACACTATCTTCAGGTGGATAGTGTCAGAATTAAATTGGAGAACACCCAGCTGGTGTCTGCTACAGAAGTGATTGCTTGCTGCTGATGGGGAGAATTTCCCACATGTTTTGGGATCACAGAAGTGTTCTTTGGTGATTTTTCTTGCTGAGTGAGAGAATAGAAAAATCACTTTGAGTCTGAGTGAGTTTTCTCCAGAGCAACTAATTGCTTTCATATTTTTTGTGGATTTTACTAGATTAAAATTAGGTTAATCTTATTTTCTTCATCTTAAAATTTAAAGGAAGAAAGATACTATTGCCCCATACAAACAAGAACTTAAAACATGAAAAACCCATATTCTAATTGAAATCCAACAAAATAAATATTTTCCTAATGGGGATTAAAGCCAAAAAGAATATTGACAATTAAGACAGCAAGATTAGAAAATCTTTCTTTTATAAATATAGCTGTTCACAAAACCAAAAGGTCTAAAGTCTCCTGCCTAATTGGAAAAAGAATTTTACCTATGCCTGCAATTTCAGTAATTGTCACTCAGTTAATTACGTCTGTTCACAAAAGCTTAGACTTAGTGTAGAGTTTCTTCAGGCACATACGGAGGAAAGTAGGGATAAAATTCTTAATTCATATAGCTGAGTTTTTCCTATAAAGATATAATTCCTTAAGAAAATAGCACACATATTTCTAATTATAAGACATGTAATTTAGATCAAGAGCCAAATGAAATATCAAATTCTAACTACAAATCAAGAACCCCTTTAGTAAATTCTATTTGCTTAACATTTGCTTTTCTTTGTATAGTGAGAAGGACTACTACTTTTTTTTCGCCCCAATACTTTTCTGGGTCATAACTGTTTGAAACCTTTCCTTGCACAGCTTCACAGAAACCAGCCCCTTAATGTCTCCCAGTAAACCATGATCTCAGGAGGCTCCTCATTTTCCTTCAACCTTGACTTTCTTCCAAAAATGCTGAGCCTCTTTCTGGTCTATCTCTTGAGCCTGCTTTCTCTTTAAAATGCATAAATATGAGACCCAACCATTAACTGGCAATCTAGCAATTAAGTGGTCTAAATATGCACATTTGGTTTTATATATTTAGCCAGAGTTATTTATGCACCAATGCATAAGAATTAAATGCACAAACACAAATAGAAAGTTTTCTGTCCACAAGCTATTCCACAATAATAGAAATATTTACCACTTCACAAAATAAATTGGATATTTCTTTTTTTCTTTTTCTTTTTTCTTTTTTAGCCACAGTAAGATATTAGTAACATTTAGAAGGAAAAAATGATACCTACTGAAAAAAGCAGTTATGTTATCATACAGTTTATAACATGAAGATTTATTTTTGCTTGAGGCAAAGTTAAGATTAAAGATATGATATCGCTAATACCACATAAGCTCATAAAACACTAAGCTATTACTATGACCTTAATATGGAACTTAGGATTCAAGACATCAATATTGCTTTATAATAGTCTCATATTTGTTTAAAGTCAGTTGTGGTTTCTCATAGTTCTATTTCCCATTTTCATCTAAACTACCTTGGACTTTGGTTGTACAAAACTATTCCAAACAATTTTTGTATTTTTTTATTGTGTACTTCAAAAATTCACAGAGTCCAAAGGTGAAAGACAATAAATTATTTAAAATATCAAGAACCATCCACCCCATTTTCTAGTGTGTTCAGTATCTTTTCAGTGAGAAAGAGACTGCTGTATGTACTAATATTAGCCAATATGATAACAAGAAGTTATCATGGAAAATTACTGGACAATTTTTTAATTATATTTTTTTCTCAAAGTGTCCTATCTGCACATATTCAGCTATTTATCCAAAAATTCCAGTTCTGCCATGTATTGTGCAACCTAAGGATAGTGTCTTAGCCACTCGGGTTCTCAATTTCCCATCTGTAAAATGGGGCTGATAACATTTCACACAGTTTTTGTGAGGAGTAAATAAGTGGAATAACATGTAAAATACTTAACATATGGTTTAGACTACTTTTACTCCCCTCATTCCATCCTATACCAATATCTCTAGAAACTGGGCCAAGATTAAGCAATAAAGACTTTTAACACTGTAATAGGAATGTTATGGTTTGAATATTTGCCCGCTCCAATTCTGTTGAGGGGAGGGGGACTAGGTGAGGGATAGCAGGGGTGGGGAGATTGGGGAGGGATAACCTTAGGAGAAACACCTAATGTAGGTGATGGGGGGGTTGAGGCAGCAAACCACCATGGCATATGTATATCTATGTAACAATCCTGCAAGATCTGCACATGTACCCCAGAACTTAAAGTAAAATACATTTTCAAAATTTACAAAAAAATGAAATGTCATTCCCAATGTGGCAGTCAGTATTGAGAAGTGGGGCCTTTAAGACATGATTGGGTCATGAGAACTCTGCCATTATGAATGGATTAATTCACTCATAAATCAATGAATTAATGGATTGTTACAAGAAAGTGGGACTGGTGGCTTTACAAGAAGAGAGACCTGAACTAAGATGCTCAGCCCCTCACCGTGTGATACCCTGTGCCACCACGGGACACTGCAGAGAATCTCCACCAGCAAGAAGGCCCTCAGCAGATATGGCCCCTCCACCTTGGATTCCTTAGACTCTGTAACTGTAAGAAATAAATTCCCTTCCTTTATACATTGCCCAGGTTAGGGTATTCTACTATAAGCAACAGACAATGAATTAATATAGGAGAACAAACATTATCACATTTACTCTGTACCTGTATTAATATCACAAAAAAATTATAGTTTTAACCTTTACATTCTAAAATATTTTGCATATTCCTATGCATTAACTGATAGAGAGAATTTTGTTTTCTTTTTGTTTTCTTATTTATTTATTTATTTTGAGACAGTCCTGCTCTGTAGCCTAAGCTGGAGTATAATAGCGCAATTGTAGCTCACTGCAGCCTCAAACTCCTGGGCTGAAGCCATCCTCTACCTCAGCCTCCTATGCATGCACCACCACACCTGGCTTGTTTTCCACAGTAACTACACTTTATCAATCTAAAAAAAAAACTCAGTGTCCTTGGTCAAGTCATTTCTTAGCTCTTGGACTCAACTTATCTATAAAATTTGGCAGTTGAATTAGATCATCTCTAAGTGTTTCAATTCAAGGTTATAATAAGATGAAGTCTCTGAACAAGCTATGAGGGAAACAGTCCTGGCCATAAGACATTTAGGGTATTTCTGAATTAATTAAGAGAAAGCAAAGCTTTTGGAACAGAAACTTAAAATAAAAAGGCTTAAATAAGAGTTGAGTTCTTATCCCTCTCAGGTAACTGTCCAACCACTGTAGGATGGAAGGGAGCCCTGATCCTGACATCATTTAGGAACTCTGCTTACTTGTTCTTCCACTATCCCCTAGGCTGGTGTTTCCAAGGGGAACTCCTGCCTAGCATTTCTTGGGGAATATGTATGTTTTCCCAAGTGGTGAATCCTTACAAAAAAATCTGTTGAGAAGTGAGAAAACCAGGAAAATGTACCACAATTTTCCCATAAGAATTAAAACATCACCATGTGTAATCATTGGTTGGAAGCACTCTGAAGGAAAAACGGTGGCTATCAGTCTTTTTTTTTTTTTTTTTTTTTTTTTTTTTTTTTTTTGAGACAGAGTCTTGCTCTGTCACCAGGCGCTAGGCTGGAGTGCCGTGGCGCAATCTCGGCTCACTGCAACCTCTGCCTCCCAGATTCAAGCGATTCTCCTGCCTCAGCCTGAGTAGCTGGGACTACAGGGGTGTGCTACCACGCCTGGATAATTTTTTGTATTTTTAGTAGAGATGGGATTTCACTGTGTTAGCCTGGATGGTTTCAATCTCCCTACCTCGTGATCCGTCCGCCTCTGCCTCCCAATGTGCTGGGATTACAGGTGTGGGCCAGGGCGCCAAGCCAGTCTTTTTTATAGTCATTGTTATGTGTTCCTGTCCTTGCCTGCTGCTAATGAGTCAGTTCTGCAAATAAAATAAATGTTATTCAGTTTATACATATAGTACAAATCTTACAGATAGTATTAGAAGAAATAATAAGCAAAATAATTAGAAATTAATTAGAAATTAAAATAATTAAAAAATTAATTAGAAGCAAAATAATTCCTTAATGTGGCAATTTCAACATGTGATTTAATGTATAGTTCTGAAACTTGCAGGGAGAACTCAGTGCTACATTATTCTAATACTACTCAAATAATGTTAATTGGCATATGCCGGTATTTGAATCTTCCTCATAGGTTAAAATCCTTTGTAATTATGTTGACAGAAGAAATACAGAGAAAATATGTGGATGTTGTGAAATACTCCAACATGAAATCAGAAACTGATCTAAAGTCTGAATTTTAAAAAACAATTCCATTTAAAAGCAAAACTAATACCAGGGCAAACCTGCCAAATATTTTAATCACTTAAAAAAGCAAATGAGCTAAGTGGGAGTTGAACAATGAGAACACATGGACACAGGGAGGGGAACATCACACACCAGGGCCTGTGTGGGGCTAGGGGAGAGATAGCATTAGGAGAAATATCTAATGTAGATGATGGGTTGATGGGTGCAGCAAACCACCATGGCACATGTATACCTACATAACAAATCTGCACATTCTGCACATGTATTCCAGAACTAAAAGTATAATAATAATAATAAAGCAAATGAGCTTATGTGAAGCCATATGTACCCTAGCAATCAAACTGAAGATGCTTTTGGACAAAATTTTAGTCATTCAAGCAGTGTCAACACAATATAAAAGAGAAGTTTTTGTAACGTCATTATTTATCACAAAACAAACAGTAAGACTATCAGGACAGTTGGTGCTTTGCGTGTTTAAAATATTTTTAAATCTCAAATATTTGTAGTCATTTCTTTTTTGATAATTCTGATTTGGAATTTATATTGCATTAATATTCCTTTCTTTTTAACATTTTCCATTATCAGAGTTTATATCAAGTAAAGATTATTTCTATAAGCTACAGGCGTATATAATTTTACCACTACATATTGGTTCACAGTAATAATAAACCATGTATGTATCATTACATTATGTTTGTCTTCTTAACAAAAAAAATCTCTGAAACTTTCAGCATAACCTTATCATTAAAAATGTGTACTTTTTGGTTGTTATTAATATGACCACTAATTAAATTTAAAAACACAAAAAGTGTGATTTTTAAAATACAGAATAACTTATGACTTGGAGAATATCAGAGGTAACTTCATCCTGAATCCCAAATATTAATATCCATGGGAATTTTGAAAACATGATCTGTTGTCATTGTAAGTTGAAGTCAAGAACAGCCAGCATGAATGGTAAAGAGAAAGCGTCCAAGACAAGCAACCTCCTTTCAAGCAAGTGGGACAGAAGTCAGACACATCTTTCAATCTCATTTAAGTGAGAACTTAGTCAAGCAACCACTCCCAGCTTCTGTAGCTAGGCTGCTGTGAGCCCAGGAAGAGCAGGATAGACTACGGAAGACACAGGAAACTGCCACAATATCTTCACGTTTTCTACTTAAACCATCTGTCATGTTTTCAAAAGTAAATGAAGATAGTAATGAATTTGTATCCAATTGAATATTGTGTTTTGATATACACAGTCAGACATAATTTTGTTTGTCTTTGATTATCTTGAAACTTGGGGAAAAGAAGGTGCTGAAAGAGTAGCATGACACATATTTTAAAGTACATAGAATATTTAAGAATAATTTAGATTCAAGATTATATCTGCAATAGCCATAATGAGAAGTGATATAAATATAGATGCACAGATGAAAATAAGAAAATTGGGAAAACATGAGGCAATAATGAACAATAAAGGATATCCCTCCAGTATAGTGAAGAGAATAAAAAGATCCTCGTGTCTTTTTACTTGCAACAGAAATTTTAAGCTGTTTGAATCCAAAATGCTTATGTTTGTCATGTATAGCACTTCACATAAATATAAATTGTACATGGGTCATTGCCAACCCTAGATTAGGTTGCCACTTAAGACATTAGAGTCTTGACCTGAATAATCAACTAGGGACCAAGACAAGTCCACTCCTTACCTTTCTTGCAGGGATACTTTCATGAAGACAATAGACTCCTGATAGCCTTGCTGAGAAGGATTGAACCCAAACAATTACAAGAATTATACTCACTTACGCCTTAGCACCAATTAACACCAAAAAATTAATTAAAATTTTACAGTGAGTGTCTGCTATCCATTTCCTGATCATCCTAGCCAAAGAACTGGTAGAAACCATTCTTTAAGAGTAGCTGAAGGAAAAATCTGTTCAGATTTGGTATTAATTATATTTTTCTCTCTTTGTCTTAGCTGAGCCTCCTCTGTGTGTCACACATTGTGTTTGTCCCTTGTTGGTCTAAGCTGACATTGATTTCTTCGCCATGTATGTTCCAAGTTACCTCGAATGCCCAGACCTCTGCCACTGTATTGCTAAAGAGCAAAGAACTACAAGATGCTGCAAGTTTCACTTATTTACCCAGGAACACCCAGAGAGTCCACAATGGCATGCCCTCTGACTCTTTTCTACATTTTCTGTAGTCTCGACTACTGGAAGAATGTTTTCTTAATTAGAGTTAAAGCAAAATGAAAAATATGCCTACTATGCAGCAGGAATATGGTAGTAGTGATGCTTCCTAGAGGTTATTAATAAATATACTCCTTAGCAACCTTTCTTGAGTTTTTGCATTAACTCTGTTTTTAAAGCATTCTTTATTGATAACATTTTACCAACAGCCCCATTCAACATAAAAGGGAATTAGCTGAGTCTACACGAAACGTTACTTGAAATACATGTTAAACCGTTTTATTTTGCATCTCTGTACATGTGTAGTATGCAGCTGTGAAAGCCCTAAGGTAATGACTGAATGCCCACATGTGTACAGTCCCTCTTGTATCTACACAGCTATTAATATCCTTTACACTGCTCTGTTTCAGCAGATTGGCCACTCTTGTCAATAAAGTGTCGTTCAGTGGTTGCCTAATTCAGAAGCAAATGCTAAAGCCTTAATGGGGGGCAATCAGGAATCTGAAAAACTACAGAACCAATCTCTTGCCATATCTTCAAAATTCAGTGAAAATATTGTACAAATTGTCTGATGTTGATGATCTCCCTTTACTTTCTGCCCTTTGAATTCCTGGCCTGACTGCATACTGAATCTATGCTTCTGTGATTGGAAAGCAAAATTGGGCATGCTGACCTTGTTTAACAGTCTTCAAATAATGCTGGTCACTTGTAGTTTTACACTGATTCATTATTTTAAGAAAAAGTGATAATTCTAAGAATGCTTCATTTCTAACCAACCTAAAAACAGAAGAAAAAGTATAGAGACAGAAGACGTCAGAACAGGAAACGAGAAAACCTTTGTTTCATTCCCAGAGCTGTCTCAAGGTAATATTTGGTGGTCATCTATCCTCTCCCCATCACTGTTTTCTCATTTACTACATGAAAGGCTCAGACTAGAGGATGGCTCAGCTCCCATTAAAAGATTCTATATAGAAAGAGCCTTTACAAAACAAATCAAGTAGAACAACAGCTGTGATGGAAAGCAATCTATCCTAGGGCTGAGAGCATGAATCTGAAGTCAGAGAGGTTTCAGGACCCAGCTGCATGCAGTTGAGAGAACCAGTTGTCATCATCCCACAATATGTTGACCATCCCACAGATTGCTAGGGAGAATTCCAATAGATAATCTTTGTCAAGCACTTAGCATAATGTATGGTACTTGTAGCTAAATAAATGATACCAGCTATTAATATTTTACATGGATAGCATATAGTGTAGAATTTGAATAGCATACCAGGTTTTTACATTCTAAAGTTATAACTTAAGAGGTACTGATGTGACCCACAGTTTATCCAAATCCTAAGAAAAGGGTAGTAAAAGGAAACATGTCCAAATACTGAGGCTCGGAGTACTTCCTTAAACAGCTGCAAGGACTGGAAATGAGGAATGCAAAACCCTCATGTATAGAAACTCATTAAATAGTAGCTCTCAGTTCATTGCTGCACATTGAAAAATGTTAAATAATCAAAAGCCTATTGTCTTGGTTCACAATATATAATTATTTTTACAATGCATACACTATCATGCTTTAAAAATGTTTTTCCTCATTGAGATTTCACACTCAGTCCCTGGGCTAAAAAGAAATTCAATCTAAAAAGGGGATAAAACAAAACTATCAGAGGACCAGAGTAGTATACTGCCAAAAAACAGTTGTATTTGATTCGTTTTTTCAAATCATCCCCCAGAGAGACTTAATTCAAATACTTTCGGTCTTACACACGAATTGAAAACTTGCAAAGGAAAGTAGATGTATAAAAAATATCTTAAAAAGAAGTTAGCGTAAAGATTTATTAAGATTGGAAAAAGTAAAGGAAAATAGTTATATTTTTCATTGCAAATATTGAAAGGTAGCCAATTTCTGTTTCCTGGATTAAATACGTGTGGTTGTCCAACACAGCCATTTCACATTTGTTGTGGAAGCAATTGTTTCAGCTTCTGGTGATATACCAGGACGGAAATAATAACCTAACTTTGCAATACAGGTTAATGTTGTCCTTACATATAAAAAAACATACTTTCTATGATGATAATCGCACTCTTCTCCCTCACTTTTAAAATCAGTTTCAAATGTTGCCTATAAAGCAATCCTCTGCTGTAATGATTTTGCGTATCTAAAGCATTCCTTTGATTTTGCATTGCCTTCAGAATCAAAATTAAGTTTCTGGCCTGGTTGGTCAACATCATCCATCTCAGTGCTTCTGGGAATTGGCTTTCCAATGTTTCCCTAAATCAGATTGAGCTTTCTATCCGGCTTCCCTCTTCTTCCACTCTCCAGTCATTCCCTCCTCCTTAAACTCTTCCTTTTTGCTCTGTATATCTGATCATGGGTGGTCTATTCATATGCAAAACCACTTCGTTCCAAACTTCATTCTTCTCATCATTCCTCTACTATGAAAATTTTCAAGCTCTGAACTTGTCTATTGCAAACATAGTTCATGAAAAAATCTCTTCTGCAATCTTTCTTGAGCGTAGTCTCGTAGTCCACCAAGAATTGTTTTAAGTTCTACCCTATTTTTTTTAAGTTTACCCATGTTTATCTCTGTTTTATTGGTAATGCCTACCTCACTCCAGTATTCAGTCCAAATATCTAATTACTCCTACTGGCAGTCAGTCAATACATATTTACTGGACCAGTCTGTTTTAGGCACCAGGTCTCCAGCAGTAGATAAAAGTCTCTGCTCTCTTAAAGTTTACATAATAGTGGAAGAAAAAGAGACAAACATTTAAGCAACAACAGCAACAACAAAAAAAGGTGATTTTAGATAGTGATGGTATTGTATGTGCCCATAAAACACTCATAAAAGTGATTTTGACCATCGTCATTTCCCTAAAGCCCTTGAGATATTCTGTAATAAAAACATCATGATCATTTTTCTAAAGCCTTTGAGATATTCTGTAAGCAAAACATCCTAAATGTGCTGATCATACTGGCTTATAGCACATTCAGTTATCTTACAGAAGACCTTAATCAGCTGCATTATATTCAGTCACAGAATTTGATAGCCACAAAAATCTTGTAAAAAAAAAATACGCGGCGTGATGCGATTTCAGTGCTACCTGGTAATATTTGTTTCTCTGTTTTCTTTGTCTTGCACTCAACCCAAGATATCCATTTTCTCTTTTGCCTACGCTAACAGTAAAGCCCCAGCCACTCTCGTGGGCACTGATTTGCAGCCAAGTCTAGCCTCATGTGCAGTCAGAGATGGCATTCTAATACAGTCCATCACCATCAAGGGTCAGAACTTTTACGATTTCCTTTTGTGTGGCTTTGACCCAGGTCAAAAGAAAACCAAAGCCTGAGAAAAGGGCACCACCTGCATGTTTGTATTTATTTAGAGCATGCTACTTCAGTGGAAAAAGTCGAGAACTATTTAAAGAATATCAACAATACTAAAAAGAAGAAATTTTTAAGTTATATGTAAACTTAAGTCTTACAGACCCTATGTAAAGAACTTTGTATGAAGAGGTGTTCACTGCATATATAAGAAAAACCTCAGTATTTAAAAGTAATGTAGCTTTGTATTTTTTCCATTATAAAATAAAATAAGGAATATGGTACAGATACTTTTTTTAATTCTGTGGTCAAAATTTGTCAGTAATAGAATAAAATTCTGTCTTCTATTAAATATGCAAGTAGTCAAAGTAAGCAGAACCAAAAATAGTCACTACTTTTATCAAATTTATATAACATTAATGAAAACAAAATACAATAAATATTTTCAATTAAATATTTAGAACTTCTAGCTCCTCTGCTAGTTATATTTATTAATTTTCTAAGACTTCAGGAAGAAATTCATTTCTAAAAGACCAACATTTCACCAGAGTCCTCTGGCAAAATTCAATTTTAATTATAATTCATAATTATTAAGAACATAATTTATCTTTTTTGGGAGAGTAGGTAGAGTCTTCTAATCTGGGCAAAACCATTTGGGCCTTAGGGATCTATAATTTATTTCCTCTCAGCAAGATAATTAACCTAGAAGGATGCCCTTATTCTCTTTAAAACTGCGGGAAATATTCATAGATTTTTTTTCAATAGTAAATTCATTTCCCATGTGAACATTTTATACAGCATGTTTTGGTATGAAATTCCATCCTGTCACTTTTTGGCTTTTATTAATATATTGGTTATGTCACTAGGCCCTACAGCAACCATGGGAACAAGTTATTATTACACCTGATTTCAAGACAAGAAGCTGAAGACAGAAGTCTGGTGACTTATGCAAAATCACTAAGTTTTAAAGTAGAGCTGGGCCCTCAATTTCTTGCCTCAGCCACAGGCCCTGTCCACTCTGAGAAAATCTTAGGTGGTAGCACCAGTACACAAAAAGGAAAAAAATTAAAGGAGATTCTGCAGATAACCCAACCACAGGAATCCCAAGTGATCAGTCAGAGTCACAGGGAATAACTCAGATCCATATAAGCCTGTGGTCACAAGGTGAGGAAGGGATCAAAGGCCAGCAGCTTACCTACCTAGAACTCTCGTTGCAACCAGCAGGTTCCCTGATCAACAGCAGACACTGGGCACTGTCTTTCAGGAATGGAGAGGCAGGGCCTAAAGGATTTAGACCTGCCTTCTTTGGGTAGGCGACGGGAAAACCCTAATGGGGTGCTAGGGAGGAATGTTACTCCCAGCAGGAGCCTTACACTCACCTGCCTCTGTGAAGTGCAATGATGTTCTTTTATTTCCTTTATTTATGTTATATTTAGTATGAAAGCTAAGTAGAAAAGTTTCAATAGTTTTCTCTTTTGATGCATATTAAGACATCAGTATAAGAACTATACAGTTTAACAGCTAATTAGGTTTGGGAAAAATATGTGAAGAAATGATAAAAAAAATTGAAAAATGTATGAAGGAATGACGAAAAAGAAATTTGGTAATCATAAGATTTTATCAAAAATTTTGACCAAAGAGTCCTTAAGAAGAGTTACCACTAAATGGAAAGAATGTTTAATTGTTTTTAATAGAACTTCCTATTTTTGTTTGTTTTTTGCTTTTATAATTTACATGTTTACTTTTATTATGGAAAGTTTCAAACATACACAAAAGATGAAAGAATAGCATAATAAACCTCCTTGTAGGCACCACCTTGGGGGAACAATTCTGGTCAATCTTGTTTTATCTCTAACACACCAATGCTCCAAGTCCCAGATTATTGAAGTAAATCTCATATCACCAATTCATCCATAAATATTGCAGTATTTCAAAAATTTTACCCAATATCATTATTACTTTAGAATTCATAGTCATTACCTAATACCAACAAATATCCAGTCACTGTTCAAATTTCCCTAATTGACTCAGAATTTTTTAATTTGAAATTAATACATATGTCAATTAGCTCAGTTGAGCTATTCCACAATGTATACATATTTGAAAATATCATGTTGTACACAATAAATGTCTACTTTTTTAAAAGTATTTTTAAAAAATAGAGAAGGGGTCTCGCTCTGTCACCCAGGCTGGAGTGCAGTAGTACCATCATAGCTCACTGTAGCCTCAAGCTCTTGGGCTCAAGCAATCCTCCTGCCTCGCCTCTGGAGCGGCTGGGAGTATAGCCATGCACCACCATGCCTGACTAATTTTTTTTATTTTTTGTAGAGATGGGAGCTCACTATGTTGTCCAGGTTGGTCCCAAATTCCTGGCTTCAAGCAATCTTTCCACCCCAGACTCTCAAAGCACTGGGATCATAGGCATGAGCCACCACGCCCATCCAATATATACCATTTTTATTTGTCAATTAAAAGTAAATAAAACAAATGTTTTAAAAGTTTCCAGCATGTCCCATACATTGTTACTGGCCAATAGATTTCATGTCTCTTTAATCCAGGTTGCTACTGTTTCTTTCCTTCTTGGAATTCACTTTTTAAGCAAAAGGATTTTTCATAATCTGGGTCTTGCCCAGTGCTTCCTTGTAGTGTTGTTTCACCTGTTCTCCCACCCGCCGTATTTCCTGCAAATTGGTAGCTGAATAGGACTTTCATGTCATTTTCATACACTCTGCAATGACTGCTAAGAAATTTTATCTCTCTGTCTTTACACTTTCCTGCTGGCTCATCTTTCTCAATGAACTTTCTCATTCACTCATGAAGCAACAATGAGTGCCTACTGCAAACACCCCAGCACTCAGCACCAGGTGCAAAGATGACTGTGGCACTGAAGTGAGGCCTAGAGCTGTGCTCACCAAAAACACAGTGTGGATCAAAACCTCCTTTTATAAATGCAGAACAAAATAATTTTTAACTGTAAGAAAACTACTATTCTTGTCTTCCTTTTTAGGTGAGGAAACAGGTTTAGAAACTTTCATGATTTGCTCTAAGTTAAATCACAAGTCTTAGAATAAAGTTGGCGTCCATGTCATGACACATAAGGAGCACAATCTTTGTAATCATACCAGCCTGGTTTGAATCTTATAATGCAATAACATGATACAGTCCACTGTATGTAAGATATGATACATTATACTGTAATACTGTGTCTTAGTCCATTTCCTGCTGATACAGAATGCTACAAGCTGAGTAATTTATACATAACAGAGATTTACTTGGCTCTGTTCTTTACATGGTTATGGAGGCTGAAATGTCTGAGCATGGTGCCCACATCTGGCCAGTGACATCCTGTGGGTGGGTGGAAGGGCAAGAGAGCTCATGTGAAAGAAGCCTTGCTTTTATAGCAAAGCAGCTCCCACCATAACTAACCCATTCATGAGGATGACGCTCCCATGATCATCACTTCTTAAAGATCCCATCTCCCAATATCATCACAATGGCAACTCAATTTCAACATGAGTTTTGGCAAGGACATTCAAACCATAGCATACTGTAATATGATGTACTTCACTGTCAGTTTTTTGACTTTCAATATTTCTTTTCCAACTCTGTCTTCCCCTTCCGGAAACCATATTCTTAAAAGCCAAAATTTTCTTTTTTAATTTTCAAAAGCCAAAGATTTTGCAATTCAAAAGCTAAAGCCACAATAGATAGATAGAAATCTGCTTTCTCTTTAGAATGAGAGGAGAGCCAGGTTACTCTTCCCTAAAGAGTAAGACTATGCCTAGAGTATGCAGAGCTCCAGGCAAATATTTTGTAAGGTGGCTTTGCCTATATAAGAATCTGACTTAAAATATATTACAAAATTCATGGACTCTTGTGAGTCCATGAATTATCAATAAACATTTGCAATAATAGGAAGAGAAGAGGTACTTTTGTATTTGTTTATTATCTAATCAAAGAATGTAAAGATTCTCCATCCTGTGTTTGACATGAAAGTTACCAAAAATCAATCCATCAGCACCATCTTGGCAATTTTACACACACAAAAAAAAATACTACGCCAACCAGCAGGAGCTATCTTCCCAGCAGGCTGCCCTCCTGGGACTGACTCAGTCATGTTGCCCTAGGACAACTTCGTAGGCAACTGCACAAGACTGAACCCTTGTGCAGCAGAAAGGTCAAAAAGTACCCCAGAAGAGAGTTAGGATCAAGGCCAACTTAGATTCCAGTCTAGCCCCAAGGTTCCCTGCTTAGTTGGCATTGCCAGCCCTAGCCAGGCCCAGGCTTCAGAGCAGGACTTAGAAACTTTTGTGGAAGGTATCCAAAGCAGGGTGGGCCCACAGAGGCACAGACTCTGGAGCAGACGCCCTACTTGGCAGCAATCAAAGGAAAATACTGGCAAAGTGTCATCCAGTCTAAAAGAAGGGAAGAAACAAAGGAGGGCTGACCAGAAAATGAGATCACTTGAGACCCAGGACTCTGTCTCCTATCATAATTGTCTCTTTTTCACATGGGATGCTGGTTTCGTGGAGGGAAAACTATCTGTGCTTGAAGAGAATTAAAGAAAACCAATCTTCTTGCAAAGCTAGTACAGTGATGATACACTCTCAGTTTCATTGGCTATATAACCTTAAGCAATTAGTTAACTACTCTGCATTTCATTGTCCTCATCTGTAAAATGGGAATGGTAATATCTGCCTCCAAGAATTGCTCTAAAGATTTATTGAGCTAATATAGAATATATCTTTTTCTTATATGAGGCACTGAATAAATGCTTTTAAAAGTTATAAATATTTTCTTTTAATTATTTAATAACCACAAATTGGTCATTACCTATAGACAGCAGCTAAAGGAAAAGAAAAGCAGTTTCTCTGTCACCAAGGAATTTGTCACTTAGCTGGAGCAATAAACACTATAGACATGAAAAACACTTAAGAACCACTCAAATATGAATATATTAGGAAAGGTGAATGGGAATGCATTAAGGAAACAGAGAAAAGACAAAAATAGAGATCGATGCGTTTGATGCAATATTGGGGAAGGATTCCGAGAGCAGGAGAGCTTTTGAGTCAGACATGTTAACAAGGTGAGGAAGACAAACCAGAGAGAGAAGGAAGGACCCCTCAAGGGGGAGAAGACTCACAGCCTGAGTTAGACTGATAGGCATGACTTTCTTAATAAGATATGTGATTCCCAACACCAACATGGTCTTCGTAATTTTTTCTGTTGTAACAATTGTCAGAAACAAACCCAGAAAACACGTTGGCATGCTGAAGGTTATTTCATAGGTTGCGAATAAACACAGCAAGAACCTTGCTGACACTGATTGTTCAAAAACAAAGCCCTGCTGGCTTTTATATTTGATGAAGGAAATCCTGTGAATTTCCTGACTGGATCAGCATTCCAATATATCCACACTGAGTTTAAAAAGGTTGGAATCCCCAGGTAAAAATGATGCCAAAGCAACCAGTAGAGGTGTGAATATCAGCTAAATCAGTTGCTTGGCACCATGAAGACAGTTAAGCTCTTTCAGGCTGTAAAAACAGAGATATTTGAGCTACCGTAAATGGAGAGTTAGCTTGGAAAGAAGGAAGATAATGTCCACACAGACAGCAGTTCGTGTTCCACACTGCTCACAGAGATTAGGATGCCTTTGCATACACAGCAGTAGCTCCGGCAACCAAAAGGAACTGCTATAACCATTCCCTCCTAAGGGGCATCCATCACTGCCTACTCAAGTGCTCTGCATGGTGGTATGCTAATAAATGGTTTAACAACAGGTTCTGTGTGGGCTGATCCCTGATTTGAGGTTTTTTTTCCAGTTTCTGTTGTGTAAAAATCCCCATGGTGACCAATTTCACGCTAACAACATGCCATCACAGAACAGAGATGGGGAGACACAAGCACTATGGACTCTTAGGGTACCACTACAAATGACTCAAAAACTCTGACTCGGCCTCTCAACTCTTCTGCTCAATGGGTTAACTGTTATCTCCTTCTTTCTACTTCATACTACCTTATTTCTGTGAGTTTTTTTTGCCACGGTCCATATGTTTCATTATTCAAACTCTTGAAGAGAAGGAACCTGATTGAATCAGCCATTCCCCAACCAAGAGAAGAACTCCATGTGGTTAGAGTTGCCCTGCCAGACTACCTCCCATCTCTAATCCAATCAGCTATAATTGTCAGCAGGTGACCCTGTTCCAGGAAGAGAAGACTCTGTCCTGCAAGGCACAAGACCTTTTCAGAAGGATGGAGTCTAAGACAGCAGGTGCCTTGCGGGGGCTATCCAGTACTTTACAACATAAGGAATGAAGTACCTGATTTGTGTTTGTGTTCAATTACTTGTTGTAGTGTCATTTAGAAGCGTCTTCATCTAGATCCCCCTTCTGATGGCTTTCTCAGTTTCACACAAATCAGTGTCACTCCTGAGGGGGAGCCTCTGCGGTAAATTGCCAGGAACTATGAATGGGAGTAGGAGACCTGGACCTGGGTCCATCCAATTACTTTTCTTTTTCTGTGACCTTGGACAATCTCACTTCAATTTTCCGAACCTATGTTTCCTCATTTATAAATGAGAAAATTGCTCCTACCCTACCCAATTCCATGTGATATTTTACTGGAATAAGAAGGAAAAGAAAGAGAAGAAGGTAGAGGACTGTTCTCATAGCAGGGGATTTAATTTTTTCTTTTTTCTTTTTTTTTTTTTTTTAGCCAAGTTAACCTTTTTTAAAAACATGTAGGTCTTAAGTGTGTAAAATCGGAGGTACTCTGACTAAAGGAGAGGGCAGTAAGGTGAACGGGCTAGGGCCCAACCTGTGTGGCCTCCTTCCTGCATGCTCTGCATTCCCCTAAACTAGGGAACCCCGGAGTTCCTGGGAACAAAGCTGGAAAGTGACTAGACAATACAAAGGCAAGACATTTTCACATCCAGAATTTTTCCTCTTGTGTCAACTTGGAACAACAAAAAAATTCCCCACAAAAACATTTAGTGATTCTAGAAATAAAAAGGTATCTCTGGCAAATTTTATTGTGATAAAAATAAATTGAGAAGTATTTTAAGAAGTATTGAGGCTACTGGAATCAGAATTTCTAATCATCTACTGTGAACTAAATCAAAAATGGTCCTTACTTCTACAAAAGTTACGATAGAATGTGTGGTATTATTGCTGCTGAAGGGATGGATAAAGAAATAATTTAATTTTATCCCAATCCTCAATCTTTATTTTTCCTCTTATATTTCTGTTTACTATGACACACACAAGCTGATCTGAATTGCAATGAATGGAAATATTATATTTGCGAAAGTGTGGTTAATATTATTAGTAGCAGTATTACTATCATTAGTATTATTGTATTATCCTGTATACTTATCCTATAAACCATTTTCTTGGCTTTATCAATGTTTTAGGTATTTTTGGGCAGATAAATACCAAAGGAGGCTTTGTACATTTAAAAAACATTTGACCTAATAGCAAAACATCAGTTTCAAATCTTTTTATTCTTAATAAGGGTAAAGGTTTAATTAAAGTGAGGGCTGGGGAGGTAGATAAATATAATAATGTAAACAGGGAAATGCCATCTCTACTAAAAATACAAAACTTAGCTGGGCATAGTGGCGGACGCCTGTAATCCTAGCTACTCGGAAGGCTGAAGCAGGAGAATTACTTGAGCCCAGGAGCTGGAGGTTGCAGTGAGCTGAGACCACGCCATTGCACTACGGCCTGGGCGACAAGAGCAGAACTTTGTCTCAAAAAACAACAAAAAATGTGTGTATATATATACACACTTACACACACACACACACACACACAATGTTTTTTAAGTAAATATATATAATGTAAACAACAAAATAAAAATACTTTCACATTATTATATTTTATAGTCATTTTAAATTAAGTAAGAATAGACAATGTTTTGTTTCTAATAATTTCTGCAGCCAAAGGTAGAGGCCATAATTAATTTGATCATCTCCCAGCCTGTGTCAGATAATCATTGTATCAGTCAGGGTCCCAACAGGAAACAGAGTTATTAGGTATAATTCCAGGAAGGATTATTTACAATAAAAGCTAATTATAATATTGTAGGTTATAGGGGAACCACGAAGGATAATAAGGATAATGCAGGAACCCAGAACTAGCAGCAGGAGAGCGGCTACCACACCTAGGACTGGAGGGATGAGGAGAGAGCAAAGTTTCAAGTGCCCAGCAGGAGGAAGAACTGTATAGACCAGTGCTGTTTCACAGAAAGATAATGAGGCCCAAAAACGTCATTTAAACTTTTCTAGAAGCCACATTTTCTAAAAATAAACAAGGACGATTAATTTTCATAACCTATTTTAATCCAGTATGTCACATCAACATTTCATTGATAGAAAATTTATTAATGAGATATTTTACAGCCTTTTTTTTCACATCCAGTATTCAAAGATTAGTGCATATTTTATACGTACAGCACATCTTAATTTGGACTTGCCACATTTCAAGGGTTCAATAGCCACAAGTGGCGGTGGCTCCTGGACTGGACACAGAGGCATAGAGCAAAGACTGCCTCAATCTTCTCCTGCAGTCAAGGTGGGAGGAAAAAGGACATTGAGTCAACCTAACCAGAGGCCACAGGCAGAAGAGCCTGTTGATACAGGGCAGGAAGTCTGAATAGAATAATTTCTGCTATCTCCAGCCATCTTGCAGACTGTCAGATATTCCCAGGATCAGAAATGCAGAGGCATGAATGTAGAGAGGTTTGACTGAACATAGCAAGTATTGAATTAAAATATTATTCTACCCTAATTGCACCCATCCTGTATGACAAGCATTTCTGGAAATGCTAGGAATAAGAAGATAGGGATGCAAATATGCCAACCAGGCAACATTCCATGAAACTAATTACTTGGGATGATTTGGGCAAGAATATGCTGATACCAGAATTCATTCAACACAGTAAGTGCCCTCCGTGGATGGCCAGGCACTGTGCCTAGTTAAAGACACTCTTCAGCATTAAAGTAAAAGGAAACACATTAGCTTCTTAACATACGTCATCTAAAGGAGGCACAAAGAAAGGAGAAAAGTCCCAAAAGATTGTTTTCCAAGCAAAGTTCTTATTTTGTCTTATTAAATCAGATCGGTGCTATGATCACATGAAATAATTATTAGAATCTCTAATTTAAAAAAAAAAAAAAAGCTGTCACTTTAGCATCAAAGGTGGTAAGTATACAGGTATATAGAAAGGATGGAATTGGATTCAAATATCTGAATCTTCTTTACTAATAGTAGGCTATGTAAGTTGAAGATAGCACTCAGTCTCTCTGAGTCTCAGTATCCTCATCTATAAATTGAAAGTATAGGAATCCATATTCCCATATATTAGGTATCCAATACATTATTTATTCAACAATTTAATCAGTATGTATTATATGCCAGACACAGTGCTAGGTACTGGGTATATCCAGATGAGTAAGATATGGTCCTCATCTTGAGTTTAGCAGAAATTACAGACATATTAGCAATAGTTATAACACAGTTAATATAATAAATATTAACAATACTTATAATATTTATAATACAATTAATATGTATAATAAGCAACAATAGAGATATGTAGAAGACGGATGCAGTATAATGAAAAAGAATGCAGTCTTTGAAATCCAGTAGACTTGTGTGTGAACCTGTCACTTACCAAGGATGTGTCACTGGGTAAAACACCTAATCTGTCTGAGACACAATTTCATAGTCTGTCAGATTCCCTTTGAGAGGTTTGTATAGGGATTATAGATACAGGAAACCCACAACTTCAGACCCAGTCTATTGACAGGCAGCATTTGAAAGTTGAGCTTCTATAAATTCTACTACTATAGGTATATACTGAATTAGTTATATTCCTAGTAATGAGCACCAAATACATATTTTATCCAAATACCAAATGGCTGAGTATTAAAATCAATATTTTGCCAAAGCTGAATATCATCACAAAAAATGAACTTCTAGAATATGGAAATAAATCATAGTTTATATACAAAAATGATTACTATAATTTCATGGAAAAAATAGTAATTAAATTTTCCAAATACTACAATATATTTGAAAAATACTTTTTCAGCTGTGCCAACTACTAGATTTTTCCTGGAGGTCATTCACCATAGCACATTGTGACAACAAAAAGATGCTCACTTTCAACCAAGGATGACCTGATATTTTTGAAGCACTTCATTATCCTCTTATACTTTTTTCTTTTTTTCAACTACTCTATATTCTCTATTAAATCTGAACAAAGATAACTTATCTGCGATAATTTTGTTCATATTCTGGAAATTACTTCATTCATGAAGTTTAAAGTGACACATTATGGCTTTCACGTATCCTTATATGATATGAAAAATCACCAATAAAGACTTTTTCTTGAAAGACTTGTGGCCTGCAGGGAATTAGTAACTAAATATTAAATACAGTTCTTAAAAGTTATATTAAAGATATTACTTAAATATGATATAGTTCCTAATAGTTTATTATTTAATTATTTAAATGTCTCTTGGATCAAAAAGAATATAATATTCTTCCTAAAGTTATCTAGCTATCATACACTATATATTCATGATCATAATCTATATATTTCCTCTCTATTCAACCCTAAGAAAAATCTTAATCGAATGTTTATATAAAGTTAAATTAACAGTTATCTACAATTTATGATTTATATTTCACTTTATCGTTCAAGTGACTGATAGAAATCAACATATGAAGTATGTAAGGATACTTTCACCTAATTACATTTAGGTTGCTTCGTTGACGAAAAGTGAATATTAAGGTATTAACTGGGCCAGATGTGGTGGCCCACGCCTGTCATCCCTGCACTTTGGGAGGCCAAGGTAGGAAGATCACTTGAGGCCAGGAGTTCAAGACCAGCCTAGGTAACATAACAAGACCCTATCTCTACATTAAAAAAAGCTTTAATTAGCCAGGCATGATGGCATTCCCCTGCAGTCCCAGCTATTCTATAGGCTGAAGAAGGAGAATCTCTTGAGCCCAGTAGTGTCACTGCATTCCAGCCTATGTGAGAGAGCAAGACACTGTCTCTAAAAATTAAAATTAAATTTTTGTGAATTGTAATTATTTAAATTTCGACAAATTTTAACTATCTTTAGGAATCAAGTTTTTTTCTAGGAATAAAGGATACATTAAAATAAATAAAATAAAAAGATAACTACAAATTAAAAGATACTCTTTATTCCTATTACTGACATCTTTACTTGTTTAGAGTTCACGTTATCCAATGCAGTCACATGATCATTAACCAAGCAGACAAATTCAAAGATACTAGAAATGACATTGAAGTAGTCATGCAACCCTTCACCCACCCTTAAAGCCTCGTCTCAAAGCAAAAATTTAATAGCAGATTTGGCCAAATACAATAGGTGAAGCCAAATTTTAGTTTATTCTTAATTCCTAGAAACCAATTTGAGGTCTTAAAAATAGTAAAAATTAGTCACAAAAATAAATAAAACAATTCACAAAATTATGCTTTGTCAAAATTTCATTAAGTGTGCAAAGAAAAACTTTTTAATTAAAGTTATATTGGAGGTATCTGTTTGTTTTTCTGGGAATTTTTTGCATAGATGACATTGGATGAAGCTTCTTAAAGCAAGAGTTAAATTTAGTTTTAACTGAGAATGATGTCTGGCAATCTACCTGTATTTAACAAGAAAAACCTTTCTTGTCTACATTTAAATTTTGGTTATCTAAAGATTCTTTTCCTCCAAGAAGTATGACTTTTTCCTAAGGTAAGTCCCAAAGAAAGGGCAGTTCTCACAGTGATTTCTCAAGAATGTCCTCTCCTTATGCGACATGATATTCCTGGCTGAGTTCTTGTGAATAATACATTAGTGCTAAAAGGCCATATGTAGATCAAAGTTTGAGAATCATGGCATACAGATAGAATTCAAGCCACTGGTGCCCCTCTGGTTCTGGAGCTTCACTTCATGCCCTTCCGAACCCAGGAAAACTAAGCAAGACGCCATTCCTCAAATCTCTCAAATAGCAAGTGCCTCCCACCACTTTGTTCAAGCTGTCTCCTCTGCCTGGACTACCCTTTGCCCACCTCCTCTCCCCTACTTAAAATAACCTTTTCTCATCCTTTAGGATATAATTGAGGTCTAACCCCCTGCAGAAAACTTTCCCTATCCTCCCAGGCTGGGTGTGACACCCAGCTTCATGTTGTCAGATCCATGGTTCTCCCATTGGACTAGAGAATCCCTGGGCAGAGCGTCTACCTGGGTCATCTGTGTGTCTTCCACACTAGGCCTGGGATTTGACACACAGCAGAACCTAATAATTACATTTAGCATTTCATCACTATAAAACTGATTATGTAAGAATGACATCTTTATCACTGTACCCATATGATATAAAAATTAACATGGAAATGTAGATCTCAGAACACATTTTAAGAATCCTAAAACCAAGAGACTGGAGGCACCAAAGAAGGGTCAGAGGGTAAAAGAGGCTTCAGTTAAGGTGTACACACATAAAACACAGCAAGTGTCAGGCTCCAAGAGGAACAAGCACAAAATAGGGCTTCGTGGGGAGGAAAGACAAGAGAAGAGGAAGCAGAGTACAAAGGCTATGGTCATCCACAGCTCATGTCTTAAAAAGAAACTTAAGTTGCTAAAAGAAAGTCATCTTTCTAGTTCTGATAAAATGTTCTGAATTTTAAAATTTCAATTATCAAGTATCTAAAATTTTATAAAGGAGACGAAAATACTACATTTTTTATCTCACATGAACAAGCAAATATATCTATAAGAACAGAAGGTATGATCCAATATTATTTTAGGCTCTTTTCCAAAGAGCAAACAAAAATCCAAACTAAAATGAGAGAGAAAGAAGGAAATGGAAAAAATAATAATAATAAACTGGACATAACCACTCATTCCCCAGAGATTCTACCCTTCCCTTCCTACCTCTGCCAAAGGCCTAATAATGAAGAAAAATAAAAAGGCATGTCTTGGCCTCGATCCAGTGCTGGAACTTATTAGCAACTATCTTAAAGGTTGAAAGAATCTTCAGCCAGAAGAATTGGCAGCCCTTGAAATGAGTGAGGCAATGGTACAGATGGTTCCCTTGGACATGGTACCACACCAGTCCATGACAGTAAAGATCTTCAGAAACTCAAGCTGTGTATTACCATAACATTACACAATGTTTCATATAGAAAATATTTCTCTATTTATGTCCCATAAAATCCAACTAAAAATAATTATTAACCAGGCAAAATGGTTAATAATTTTATATAATAATTATTACAGGCAAAGGTATTGGAAGATGCTATGGTGTCTGTACACCGTTATAACATCTCACTGAAGTTGTTTTACAAAGGAATTTTCTGCCTAAGAGAATGGATGAAAACTTGACAGGATGTCACACAAAAGTACAATTCCAGTGATACTTCATATATCTTAACAGAGGTTATATCTTACTGTAGCTGATTATTATTATAAGGACTATTCAAAATCTTATGATGGGATTTTCTTTTTCAAGAAATACTTCTTATACTTGCAGATCAAAGGCACAATAGATATTCAACTAGTACCTACAGGATTTGAATCTAAATCTTGTTGACATCATTTTTCACTTGGAGTAAAATTCTAAAATGTCACATAAGCCAATGTAAGTGCAATACATTTTCATGATATAAAGGATCTTCACTTTTCCTACTAAATTGGAGTGTGTTTTAAAAGGAAAGTCATGGTGACTAGAAGGTTGGAATGCTATTTTGCTAAAGAGTAGGTCAGGGGAAATAATATTCCCAGGGAAAAGCTGATTTCCATCTTTCTCTCTCCCCCAAGGCTGCTCATAAGGCTAGGTCACTTGCTGAAACTTATTCTGATTTTATTAGTCTGCCTGTAAACTACCTTGAGTTTTTTCTCTTTAATCTGTTTTCTCTCTTTCTTTTTAATTCTTACGTCTAATTGCTTTGTCTTGTCTTATTTCATTGCCTAAGATACCCAATATAAGCCTGAATAGAAGTAATGAAAGCAGAATTCTTTGTCTTAATCCCCATCTAAGCAGAAATAATTCTAAAATCTCACTGTTACCTATGTTTACTATGGGTTTTTTCTATATGTGCTTTAGAAGGTTAAAGTAGTTCCTTTTGATTCCTAGTTTGCTAAAAAAAAAAAAAAAAAAAAAAAAAATTATCATGAGTGAATTTTGGATCTTGTCAAATGCTATTTCTGCAGCTATTAACGAAAGTCCTATGTTTTGTCAAGAACAATGAAGAGAGTGAGTTGTTTTTTATTATTACTATTACTTTAAGTTCTGGGATACATGTGCAGAACATGCAGGTTTTACGTAGGTATACATGTGCCATGGTGGTTTGCTGCACCCATCAACCCGTCATCTACATTAGGTATTTCTCTTAATGCTATTCCTCCCCTAATCCCCCACCCCCTGACAGGCCATGGTGTGTGATGTTCCCCTCCCTGCATCCATATGTTCTCATTGTTCAACTCCCCTTATGAGTAAGAACATGTGGTGTTCGGTTTTCTTTTCCTGTGTTAGTTTGCTGAGAATGATGGTTTCCAGCTTCATCCATGTCCCTGCAAAGAAAACAAACTCACCCTTTTATGGCTGCATAGTATTCCATGGTATATTTTAACCTATTTGCAAGTTAACAAGTTAGCCTGCCACCATTTCATGGGTGCCAGCAAAAGATGTGAGACTCCAGGGTCAGAATTAGAGGACTTTTTACCCACAGGACAGCATGCATCATTAACATCATAAATATTCATTTGTGTCTTTTTTTTTCTTGATTAGTCCTGCTAAAAGTTTGCCCATTGAATTAGTTCTTTCAAATTACTGGTTTTGCATTATGTTGATCTATGTTTTGGGGGTTTTTTAACTTCATTAATATTTGTTCTCATCTTTGATACTGCTTTTAATCATTTTCAATCTTTTTTTTTTTTTTTTTTTTTTTTTT
>NW_016107475.1:3976412-4003449 GCF_001604975.1 Cebus imitator | reverse complement strand
GCTGATTTTTTTTGTATTTTTAGTAGAGACGGGGTTTCACTATGTTGACCAGGATGGTCTCGATCTCTTGACCTCATGATCCACCCGCCTCGGCCTCCCAAAGTGCTGGGATTACAGGCGTGAGCCACCGCGCCCGGCCATTTTCAATCTTAATTTATTCTGTTTATATTCTTCCAGTTTCCAAAATGAAACATGAATCATTTATTTTCACAATTTTTTCTTTTTAATAAAGTTACCTCAAATACTGCCTTCATTGCCTTTCACAGGTTTTTATATATGGTACTTTTATTTTTGTATGGCTTTTATTTTTTATTATTTTTTATTTTATTTTATTTTTATTTTACTTTAGGTGCATACTATATCTGGCATTTCTCCCCATTTATGTTTTCTTTCTTAACCCATAAGTAATTTGGAAATACACTTTAATATTTCCAAATACATGGCAATTTTTCAACTAGCTTTTTTTTAACTGACTTGTGGTAAAAGAAATAGAAAAATATATATTCTCTATTATTGGAGATGAAATATAGATATATAGATGGATATATAGAGATACATATATATCTACATATAGCATATGCATATAGAGAGTTAGAGATGGAATTAATTTTACTTTTTAATGTTTCTTATTTCTTGATCTTGTTTTTATATTTTTTATCAGTTTTGTTATGAATGAGGATTTGTTGATTATTCCTTTCAGTTCTTGCTTTATATATTTTTGAGAGTATTCTGTTATATATATACATATTTATTGATTGTTGTGACATCTTGGTAGATAATTTCTTTTTAAAATTATTTTACAGAGTATCCCTTCATACTTTTTTAAACTTTTAGTTGTATTTCATTTGAAGACCCCAACTTTCTTTAATTTGTATTTGCACATTAGATCTTTTGGCATCCCTAGAATTTCAAACTTTCAGTGTCATTTGGTTTTAGAATTTCTCTTAGATGCAGGGTAAAGCTAAATGAATTTTGTACCAACTTGATAACACATCTTCTAACAAGTGAGAGTTTAATCAATGTATGTTTACTAAGATTATGGCATTACTGGTATATTTGGACTTATTTTCACCATCTGATCTTGTGCTTTCTTTTTATTTATTTAATGGTCCTTTCCTCACTGCCCTGCCTATTGTTGGATTGATTATTCCTTCTGTTAATTTAAAAGCTGTAAGTTATATTGCTATTATTTTGGTGATTTCTTCCAGCATATTAAGATTGAAACTTAACCAAAAAGTTTTCTAACACAATCTAGGATTATTTAGTACATCGATTCTATTTATAATTAAAACAATGGCAAAACACATTTTGAACCCTGGAACAGCTCCACATATGGTTATTTTTATAGAGAGCTTCACTTATCTTTTAAACAAAGGAAGCATTTTTTTTGTAATCAATAATTACATATGTCAACATATTTTATTAATTGCTGTGTTCACTGCTGTTTCTCGTGCTCTATATTGTCCATCTGCATTCACCTTTTTTCTTGCCAAAGAAAAAAATTTTAGGAACTATGAATGATAAATTTCTCTTGCCTTCTATGCATCTCAAATTCTCTTTACCTTGCCCTCATTCTTGCATGATTTTTGTGTATAGAACTCTAAGTATACTTATACCTTCCCTCAGCACTTGTAAGATATTATTGCATTCTCCCGGGCATCAATTGTCTTGGAGTAAAAGGCTGCTGTTTGTCTAATAGTTGTTAATTTTTAGATGATTTGTACATTTTCTCTGATAGCTTTGAAGAGTATCCTTTATTCTTAATAACGTAGTTCCTTATGTCAAAAGGTGAATTTATTTTTATTTATATAGTTTCATACTCAAGAGTATTCTTCTAATCTGTGAATGATAATCTAATACTCTAGAAATGGTACTAACAATTATCTCTTACTTATCAGTTCTCTAACATACTCGCCCTCTCAGAAACTCATAGTCACTGAATATGGGAGCATCTCAACTTATCTTTCATGTTTCTTAATTCCTTTCCCATATATTTTCTTTGTCTATACTGAATAGTGGATGTCGTTCAGTCCTCTTCAAGTCTACTATTCTTTTTGACTATGTTCATTCTAGAGTATGTCCAATACATTGTATTTTTGTTTCATTGACTAAATTCTTATTTCCATCCTATTTTGTTGGATCATTTTTATCTACCAGTGCATTATTTTATTCCTCTCTTTTCTCATCTCACACTTTCTGTTTTTTAACAATTATTTCAGTCTTTCTCAGACTTCTCTAAAATTAATCAGAAGGAGTTCACATTCGTAATGTTTGGTTTATGTTCATCTTTATTTTGGCTTTCTTCCTTAGCATCAGATTTTGTAAATGAATTTTATAATTTTTGTTCACAGGCTAGTTTTTATGCAAGATTTTTAAATTTTTACTTCCCCTTCTTCCTTCCACACCTGTTTCTGTATGTCTAGTGAATTGCCTCTACCCAGCCAACATAGAATCAGTTCTAATGATAGTGACTGCCACGTGTGATATTCACACATAGTACACTTCTTTCAGAACTCCTTTTGTATTCTAGATTAGGTGCTGCTTCAGTGCTCTTCTGAAGATATTATCATTGATTTTTATTATTGATTTCTCCCCCAGCAAGACTGTGTGCTCCATGAGGGCCAGGACCTGAGCTATCGGGTTCACACTGTTACATAACCCAGCCCCAAGAGCAATGAGTGGAACAAAGTACACTCATTAAATAGTTGCTGAATGAAATAATCAAACGTTTTCATCACTGGGTAATGTGTCTCATGGTATTGCCGTTGTACCATTTTCTCAGGATCCATGTGGTTAGTAGTTTTGGAACTCAAAAGGTGATGACTTTCCTAGGTGGTAGTTGCTTACTTCTGAATAGTGATTTAGTAAGAATTTGAGTTCTAGGTCAATCATTACTTCTTTCTCTCTGAGTTATTTTCACAATGGGTGGACCTGAAGGGCTAGCAGCTGTGAAACCTGGCAGGATAAAGGGAATGATATCTTGCACTCTGAATTTTGTTTCATTGGTGTAATTACTATAATGATCGTAGATTAACCCTAATCCTAGTTATTATAATTTCTTCTTTAAATCCCAAAGATAATGGGTTTCATTCTATACCAAGATCTTTTTGATTTATTCCTGAAGAGAAACCAGCTAAAATTAGGTCAAAGTCATTCCTGAGCTATCAACATGGAAGTACTTTCAGCATACTCACTTCCTGGCAATACTCCCTGACAATCCTAGAATCATTTAAACCTCACAAGCGGCTGTTGGGAAGCATGTCATTTCAATGTACCTCTATAGCTTACTGAAGATCATATTAAAATTATTTATGAAAACGTGGAACAATGTCTCTTGATGTTTGCAAAGTATTACAATTTTATTTATATATTTATTGTTTTATTTTCAAGACCTTCAGTAATTGCTAGCATAAGAAATAAAACATATACTCTTTTCACCAATAAGAAAGTTGGTTTCATTTGGTTTGGTTTTCTGGGTTTAGTAGTAATTTTTATCCTAACATTTACAGTAAGATTGCTTTTTAAAGACAGCTTGATTTTTTTTTTCAAGACAGGCCTTGTTCTGTCACCCAGGCAGAAGTGCAGTAGTACAAGCACACCTCACTAAGCCTTGACTTTCCAGCCTCAAGCTATCTCCTACCTCAGCCTCCATAGTAGCTGGGACTACAGATGGGCAGCTGACTTTTACCACACCCAGCTGACTTACCTACTTTTTGTAGAGACTGGATCTCCCAATGTTACCCAGGCTTATCTCAAACTCCTGGCCTCAAGTGATCCTCCCACTTTGGCCTCCCAAAGTGCTAGGACTAAAGGCATGAGCTACCACACCCAACCCAAGAACTTGATTTTTATCCAACATGCTTGTTTAATGAAGACAATAATCATCAGCTGAATTTTTAAAAACCTTTAGAACAGACATATAAACACTACCTACTGAGTCATAAAATCTATATGCATCTAAGGTCATACTGAAAAAAATCTCACCCAATTTCTGCTTTTGTTTATATAGTAAGGAAAATATAGATTGTCTCTGAGGTATTTTATTATTTTCCTAAATGTATCATATTTCTATGGATAGAAAGATCTAAGCAATGGTTTCTTCCAAATATTATAGCCATCCTTACAGAACTTTCTCCACTGCATGTAGAGACCAGCTTAGCTTATAATTTATGTTTTCAAACTTTAATTTGCCTGAAGCCTTTAGTTTTCCACAAGCCTGTGTGTGTTGGTGTATGTGGGTGTGTGCATGTGCATGTGTGTGTGTGTGTGTATATCCATCCATGATTCCAAGCTATAGCTGAATTTTTTCACCAATTGTACATATTTTTGTAACAAAAGCCAGACACAGTCTTCACTGGGTTACAGACTAGATTGATGGGAGAAAACAATAATCAGGGAAAGAAGGTAAATACACATTAACTTCACTCAAAAGCCACTCCTTTAAGCAGCTGTACACAGCAGGCCATTAAAGTTCACATATTTAGTATAATCACATTTTTAAAAGTATACTGGCTATGAATAGTGTTCACTGCAACCATGGATCATGAAACATTCAAAATTCTTGAAACCTATAAATTTAGATCGAGAGACTATTAGAAATAAAATATATTTAAGTTAAGCATATTACCAATTAAAGTATATTTAATGCTAAAATTTTGAAGGAAAAGAAAAAAACATACATAGTCATATATGAAAAAAACGTAAGTTCATATGCCATATTATTCCACCACCCAGGTAACAACAGACTGGCTACAAACTAAGTGAGGAATTTAAATAGAAATTCTTAGACTTCTAAGTGTGATTCTGTGATGACAAGCACATCATTATAACTTAAAGCAATTCATTTCTGTGCAATTACTGGATCTCTACTATGTCTATTCTTGCCTCAGAGAACTCATAGACTAGCAGGAAATAAAGACACATTCCAACCAGTTGCAAAACAGTAACATTATTATGAGAGTTATATTAAAAACAGATACCTTTTTATAAATAACACCTCAGTTCTGCACACTAATAAAAGATTCATGTGTCTGTAATTTATAATTACACATTAGTAATCTTTTATATTAATAAATAAAAACTCCATTCTAATTAGGCACTAATATAAAACAGTCACTCACTTCCCATCTGTTATCCCATTTGCTGATACAAATGAGAGGAGTATCAGTAATTAACTGCTGAGTGCCACAAGCTGGAATATTCTGTTTTTGCAAAATAAGTGGTATGAAATGTTTATTTAAAAAATTTTGTCAGCAGAAATCACCAGGTTATGAACCATCTTTTTTTCCACAACATAACAAATAGTAATAGAGTTCAAAACTGATAAATTATTGAGAATCTTCTAATGTTGGGATCCTTCCATCTCAAGTAGTTTTCCTAAATTACTTATCCTATATTTCAAATATTGAAATAATGAGCCAACACCTACTCCAAAAAAGTTCATATAAAATAGTAACAGTTGGGCATGGTGGCCCACACAGGAAATCTCAGTACTTTGGGAGGCCAAGGTGGAAGGATTGCTTGAATTTAGGCAACATAGTGAGACCCTGTGTCTACAAAAAAACAAAAAAATAGCTGGGTGTGGATGAGCATACCTGTAGCCCTAGCTACCAGGGAGGCTGAGGCAAGAGGATCTCTTGAGCCCAGGAGTTCAAGACTATAGTGAGCTAGGATTGCACCATTGCACTCCAGCCTGGATGACAGAGCAAGACTCTGGCTCTTAAAAAAATAAAAATAAAATAATTTTTTTAAAGGATAGTAACATTACTGACTACCGCTATTCTGCTCTGCAGACAGCATTAGCTAATAACCTTGTAGGTGGAATGAGTATATAGCATGGTCTTTCTTCAAAACAAAATACCAGAAAATGGAAGAAAAGAATGGAATGGGCAGCAGGAACCTGTGTCCAGATGCCCACCCAAGAAAAAGGCTAAGCTGAGCTTCCTTGTCTTTGCCATAACAGAGGTCATGGCAATTGACTTGTCCACCTCATAAGAGAACCTCCTCGTGGACTCTCCTGGCTCACGGCCTGATTTCCTTTGTGTTGCACATGCAATGTGCTTGACACAAGCAACCATCTTGTTTCCAAAGGTTAAAATAGTCCTACCCTTAATATAATTCAACCGCCATATGTACAGTCTCAAATGTTCCCCAAGAAGATAGCAACTTAATGTCAAGTTTAGCAACGATACATTGGCCAAGTTGCTTCAGAAGCTGACTGCCAGTCTTAAAAACCTCAGTCTCTAGGTGATATCTATTCCTCCACTAAGTTTCTTATGAAATAATCCACACCTGTTTTTGTCATTATGTAACCTTTAGACCAAACAATCTAACCACCATCAGCACTCTGAAAATACAATTGTGAAAGAATATTAATGAGCTGGCCACAGCAATTCTACTGGAAAATGTTTATTTAAGATTCTGGTACTTGTTTATTTTTACAAAAAGCAGGAAGTATAATTTCTCCTTAATTAGATGAATAAACTGGCCGAAAACACAGTCCTCATTTTTATATATTCCTCTAGTGGCATAAGGAGTCCCCACATATACAGGTGGTAGCCTCAGGATCAAGTTTAGTGGAATCAACATGAAAGTCAGGTGGAGCTTACTGTGCACCATGAACTGGGTGGCCCAGGTGGCCAAGGAGAAAAATCTTCCCCATCCTCTTGTCTAGACTTATACAACTCATCAGATTTATAATTAACTGTCCATTTATAAACAAGTCTTTCCAGTGACAGCTCTTCACTCTCTCCCAAATCTATCTATAGTAGGTCTAACTACTTGTTAGGCCAAGTAGTTACCACTCCACGTGATAATTTTTTGTTGAATTATACATAGTCAACTGAAAGCTCCTTAACAGCATGGGTGTGTCTCATTTATGCTTGAATTTTCATTGCTGGTCACTGTTTTACATATATATCTGGTAGTCAATAAACTGACAAATATGGGAATGAATGAATCATGTTTTGCATGATTTGTTATTTTTACATCAATTATTACATTTGATAAGAAAGTCTCAGAAAGGACAACTATCTTGCACAAGATTATACTATTAGTATATCAAAGATCTAAGTTTTGAATCCAGGTCTAGACTGGATTTGATGGTCTGGCTATAAATGCACTGCTCATAACCTTAATATTCAAGGATGCCTTAGAACTTCATTGGCACAGAAATTTTACCACCTCCTGGTCCAAATTGCCTGCAACTCCCCCTGTGCTCTATGAAGTACTTGGTGATTAACTTCTAACTACCTCAGTTATTCTGAATTTCCTCTTCACTCATGCCTAGTCACATTATGTTTGTTCTGTCTGTAGGTGGTTAACTCAGATAGTTACAGCACAGGGCCAAGGAGACCAGGATTATAAGGTGAGGATATGTCTACAAAGCTAGGTTGGATTATTCTGTCCAACACTGTACACACATTCTTCACTCATTCCTACTTCCTGGCAAACAAAGTATCCCCAGCCAACAGAGACTAGTTGAGATAATGTGAATTGATCTTTGCAAACGCAGCAATTTGTTCATTAAACCCTGCATTCTAAAGCAAATAAGAAAATGAAACAATTCCAGAAGCCAGTTTTCCTGCATTTCCAGGTGACTTACTAAGGCAAAAAAGAGAGAATGTCCTCCAAATTTTGAAAATATTAACTTGTTGAGCTTCCAACATCTGTTTATTACTGTTGCAAAGAAAATTAATATCATCATGCTTTTAAGTCCCCAACATCACCTATCAACATTATTTTTGCCTCTGCTTAAATTTTCTATAAACTGCTAGGAATCTGCAGACCATATTTACTATGACTGATTAAAAGAAATTATAGAACTTTTTTTAAAATAAAGGAAATAGTACTAATAGCCCCAATTTATAGAGCATCTACCCAGTACCAAAACTGTAGTAGGAACATGTGCTGACTCATTTACAAACTCAACAGCTACATAAAATATTAATTATCTCCTTTTACAGATGGTACAACTATTGTGCCCAGAGCTTATAGGGCCTTTCCAACATCCCAAGTCTTCTAAATAAAAGAACTGAGACATTGAGTAAATGTATCTAATTCCAAAGATCAAGCTTTACAACACCACATCACTTCAGTGCATAGTAAGTGCTCAATAAATATTTTTGCATAAATAAACCAGTTGTGGCTAAATCTGTTTTTTTATCTTAAGATGTTGAAGCTACTCATAAAAATGAAGCTTACAGACACTGCACCAGATTTGACTGTCTAAAATACTTTGTTAAGGAATGTATGTTAGGGTTTAATCACATTACTCTCACCTCAGTGGCCAGTGCAACTCTGAATGTTTAATTATGCTACTAGTTTTATACCTAATCAATCTTTTTCATTAAAATCCAGTGGAGCAGACAACTGAGATAATTACTGCAGAATTATCTTAATTAATAATTTTAGCCTCTAATTAAGAGTCATTGTTTATCTCATCAGGAAACAGAATTCATGACAGGATTGACCTATTTATTAAATTTTTAGCCTTTTTGAGGTTGGACATAGTACATGATACTCCTACTTATGTGAGCATTTGTGTTTATACCCACACATATGTTTGAGTATATTTAGGAGTGCTTTAATTGCATCAGAGGGAAAATAGCAATACAAAGCATGAAGCCCAGTGGAAACTGTATCATTGAAATCCTTGATCCAGTATTTATGTCTCAACTAATTACAAAATGTTCAAAAGTGAATTATTTATACCTCAATTGCTAGTTGAAGGCATCATTATATTCACAACTGAACAAAAGCTGCCTTAAAAGTTTTTTTCTCACAGGTTATGAATTTTGTAAAAAGCCTGCTGAATATTCACCCAAGTCTCTGCAGCATAAAGGAATAATCATCATTTCCTTAGACACCCATTTCTGGGAAATTCCTTTTCACCACGAGAATCACATATGTAGGTCTTTGGAAGGAAGTCACAGTCTCCTTAGAGTATAGGAAACTACCCATTCAGTGGCAAATACAGCCGTAATGTTTTGTGCCATGGGAAACTCAGCTTCATTACTCCCTGCTGTTACACTGCAACCCACCACATGCACGCTTGCTGTCATGTAACTCCTAACAAACACTGGCAAATGCTTTGAGTCATTACCCTTTGCCTTAACAGTGAGACATTGTTCCTTAACTCTCACAATCACAATTTGTGAATCTACTGCTTTATTCAACATGATTACGGACTCAAAGAAGAACAAAAGGTAGCCATAGAGGGTGTGAGACAGAAGAACAGATCAATTCCTTGAGAAAAACCAAGATCCAAGGAACATATTTGATTGGCTGTTCTTGAGTATCTATGTTAGGAAACCTGGCAGAAAGACAGGAATGGGGGTGGGAAGGGGGATGGGGACTGAGAACACTGTAAGGATAAAATTAATCATTGGAATTGGTTAAAGGATAATTTAAATTTTATGCATAAAGTTTTGCTAAAATGTTCCTATGTAGAAATATTTGGAAGCCAAATGACTTTCATCAACTATGACAGTGATCAGCATGGCCTCCAATGACATCAAAGTTGACACAAGGAGTTCAAATATTTTAGGCTTAGATGGAAGCTTCAAATTCACTTCTTTTCAATTAAAATTCATTTTTTAATACATTCACTTTTTCCATGCTAACAGTAAGCAGACATAAAAGGTAGGGGGGAAATGTAGACGCAGCAAACAAAGTTCAATTTATCATCTACAACAGAGGTTTTCAAACCATCCACGGAAGAGAGGAAATACAGAAATTCGGGCAGTGACAAGCTTCCCCCAACCTCAACAACATGGTTTCCTTCTCTCCCTACAATTTCCATTGCCCTCCCATCCAAAGACAGTGGAAAGTAGAGCTTTATAAAATATTTGCTTTAAACTAACTCCTAGACAACGGACATAAGGGTGATCGTTAAGTGTTCAGCATCTTCCTAAAGGACTTTTAAAATCATTTTAACTTGAAAAGGGGATGGAAAGATGGGGGTAGGATAAAAATTAAACCTTTCCTTGAAGCAGTCTTGATAGTAGTATCTGTTCACAGTATGGGGGGGAAAAAGATAATGGTAGAAAAGAGTTACAAGACTAGGGTATTTTCCCCCCTAAAGTTACTAAGCACAACTGATTATAGGATACCAAGCTGCCTTTCTGTGAAAGCATAAAAGATATAAACAGAGCACAGGCTTAAATATGGATACCAGCCAGACTTCCAAATGAGCACCAGCATTCAAAGGTGTTTTCTTCCGGGAACCATTTGTACCTAGTTCCAGATGTTTTCCCTTCTAGAAAATAGCAAACTCTGCTTAGCATCCATTTCACTGGTGTAAGCAATGGGTACTTTAAATCCTGTCTGCTGCACAGTGGCTCACTGTTATTACAGCCAATGCGTCACCTACACCTGTACTGTATATACTGATGCTGAAAGAACCCATTCAGATAAATTACCGACTGGCAGAAGATGAGCTGATAAGAAGAGCATCATTATTTTGCAAAATGGTGAATGCAGGGTGCTATAAAATAAAAATATAACCAAGGGATCCTTCAGAGATGTAGCAAATTGTATGGTAGAGGAGCAGGTGAATAATGTGCCTCTGGAGGCAGTGAACTCTTCTTTCCCTGCACTGTCTGTGACATGTATGACAATGTGATGCTGCTGGAAGTGTCCAGCCACCAGGGTTAACCAGCCTATAAATTGTTGGGCAGTAGAATGCCAATAGCCTGATACATGGATTACTAAAAAGAGCACAGGGGCATAAACTAGGAAAATACTCAGATTTTGAGGCTTCTGTTCCTAATTCAGCTACTATAGAAGAAGAAGAATAACTATCATTAAAGCCACCACTTCTTAAGTACTTACTGTGTTCCAAGCACTGGGCTTACATACACTCCCTTACTTGACCCATAAGGAACACTCCTATAAGAAGGAAATTATTATTTCCATTTTATGGACATGGAAACTGAGCCTCAGAGCAGAGAAATAACTTGCCCAAGCTAGTGCATGGCCAAACTTATGCATTAAAATTAGTATTACTTGATTCCAAAACGTATGCTCGTAACCACTTGCTCCCCTGAGTCTCATATTCAGAATAATTGGAAGATAAAAATTCCAAGTCTCTTAGAAGGCAAACAAATGCAATTGCCAATACAAGTTTTTTTAAAAAACTTTTCAAAAACCCAACGATAGAATTAAATCTAACTTAAACTAAAATGCAAAGCAAAATCATTTTTGTGAATTTTGTATTATACTTTTGGCATCATTAATGTTGGCAACACAGGTTGACTAGATACCTTTCAGAGAAGACCCATACACAAATGTAGATTTTGTATATAAATCATAAAGCACACCTAATGGAAACACAAAGTAACTTACTAAATTTTCTCTCTGTTTGTAGATCTTACGTATTTAAAAAGGAAGTAGTGATCTTTAGCCAGTATGTTGTAAGTCTTACATTCACAAAGTGGTAATACTATCGTAAAGAACTGGGCAATTTGTATCAATTATTTAAGTTTTTTTTTAATTTATCAGACATAAAGATGAATAGCTGGGTGGGTGGGTGGATGGATGGATGGGTGGATGGATGGATGGATGGATGGATGGGTGGGTGGGTGGATGGATGGATGGATGAAGATAGATAATAGATAGAAGGATAGACAGGTAGGTAAGTAGGCAGGGAGGGAGGGAGGGATGGAGGGAGGGAGGGAGATAGATTAGATAGATAGATAGATAGATAGACAGACAGATAGATCTAAAGATATCACATTTGAAAGGAATTTTTATTTACAAGCAAACATCAATATTTTAGATCCCTAACAGTTACCTATTCCTAATTCCCCAACACAAAATTTAGTTTCCAAATTTTGTGCCAAGACAGGGAAAAGCCAACTGTATTTAGCTCAATAGTTTCCAATGGATGCTATCACAAATTATCACACTAAAACAACACAAATTTATTATCTTACAGTTCTGGAGATCAGAAGTCTGAAATTAGTTTTATAATCTAAAATCAAGGTGTTAGAAGAGCTGCCCTCCTTCTGGAAGCTCTAGGCTTTTCCAGCCTAGAGAAACTGCCTGCGTTCCTTGATCCATGGGTTTTTCTTCCATCTTCAAAGCACATCACTTTAACTTCTCCTTCCACCACATTGCCTTCTCTGGCTCTGATCCTCTTGCCTTCCTTTTTTAAGAAACCTTATGGTTACAGTAATGATCCGGGATAATCTTCCTATCTCAAGATCCTTACCTGAATCACATCTGCAAAGCCCCTTTTGCCAAGTAAAATGATATATTCAAAGCCAGGCATGGTGGCTCACACCTGTAATCCTAGCACTTTGGGAGTCTGGGCCAGGAGGATCACTTGAGCTCAGCAGTTTGAGGCCTGCCTAGACAACATGGCAAAACCCCATCTCTACAAAAACTACAAAAAAAAAAAAAAAAAAGGTTAGTCAGGCATGGTGGTGTGCATCTATACTCCCAGCTACTTGGTGGGTCAAGGCAGTTGGAATACTTGAGCCCAGGAGGTCAAGGCTGCAGTTAGCCAAGATCATGCCACTGCACTCCAGCCTGGGTGACAAAGTGAGACCCTGTCTCAAAAAAAAAAAAAAAAGAAGTTCTGGGGATTAGGACATGAATATTTGGGGTGGGGAGGACCATTACTCTATCTACCACTATCTTTCCATAAGTGGATTGCCATAGCTTGCTGGGGAAGGATCTTCTTTTCCGAAGGTGGTAACTTATTACTAATTATAAAGGTAGCCAAAGGAATCTAGGTAGAGAGCATTCCTAGAATGTCTCTTATATATTCACTGCATTTGGTGATCTCATCCAGTTTCATAGTCTTAAATACCATGTATATGCCAAGGATTCCAAAAATACCTCTCCAGATCAAACTTATCTATCCAGACGCCTACTGAATACACCCACGTGGATATCTAATAGGCAAGTCTGACTCAACATGTCTAAAATTGAGCTCCTGATTCCCTGTCCCAAGCCTACTTCTCTCAGTCTTCCCCACACCCCTTAATGGCAACATTATCCTTACAGTTGTTCAGGCCAAAAACCTTGGAATTATCCTTGACTCCTTTCTTACTTTCATATCCTTCATCTATTCCATCAGTAAATCCTGCCAGCACCCCATTTAAAATGTACCCAGAATCTTGTATCTCTTCATCACCACACCACCGCATTGGTCCAAGCCACTATCACTTCTCTTCTGGAGTTTTGCAATAGCCTATGAACTGGTCATCTTCTTTTCACCCTTTCCCTCTACAGTATATTCTCAACATAGCAGCCAGCCTGGTCTTGACAAAACCTGATGCTGTGGGGCCTCACCCAGATTCCTCCTTCCAGAACTGAGGCACTCACTACCCCAGCAGTCAAAAGCATTGGCTGCCAATGACTTACATTTGAATCCCCTTCTGGGAATTGTCCTCACTCAAAGGGAGCTGCCTCCTGAAGTTTATGCCCTTTTCTGAAGTGTAAACAATGACTGGTTAATGTGATGATACAAAAGCTCCATCCCTTTGCCTCAATTTGGGACAACTCTGAAGGGCCTTGCTGCTTCCAGGATTTCCTGTGGATCAGTGGAAGCCTCTGTTGCCACAGCATTCCATTTCAGCTTCTCCCTGGGCTCCATCCTGCGCTCTCACTCCCTCAGAGGTGTTGCTCTTAAGAACATTCCCAAAATAAATCTACTGCCTGCAATGATACATCTCAGAGTCTGTTTCCAGAAGGACTCAACTGAAGACACTAAAATCAAATCATCTTATTGCTTTGGTCAGAACTCTCCAGTGACTCTCCATTTCAAATAAAAGCTCATGTCCTCACAGTGTCCTAAAGGTCCTAAGTGAAGTCACATCTTTACCCTCATCTCCTGCACTCTTGCCCCAATCTCAATGGACACTTCTTCCATTGGCTGCTCCCTCTTTTTCGAATGCTCTTCCCCACAATATCCACACAGTTTACTCACCCCTCAGTCTTTGCTCAAATGCTGTTTGCCCAAAGAAGCCTTTCCTGACCACCCTAAGGCCTTAGAACTGCCATATCCCATATCTATGTTGTTTTTCTGCATAGCACTTACTGTCTAATAATACACAGTATAATACACTATTTACTATGTTTATTATCTTTCTCCTCTCACTATGAAAATTTTCTTTTTGTCTCTCTTATCCTCCATGCTTAGAGCAGTGCCTGAAACATGGCCTTCAAAATACTTAATAAATGAATGAATGAATGAGTGCCAGCTGTGTGTCAGGAATCTCCCTGGGCGGCACATTTATGTATAATATCTCATGTAACACTTACAACTCCTCCAGGAGAGAAATATTATAATATCCATTTTCTGACTGAGAAAACAGACTCAGATAATCACAGGAGATTATCACACAGTTAAGGAGGGATAGAGCCCAGGTATAAAACCCCTGTTTGTCCAACTCAAAGCCATATTCTCACAGACTCCCCTATTTCAGCTAAACTACTCTCTTTCCAAACAAATCTAATCTAAACTGGGAAAACAAGTCTAAGGAAGAGGTGGATAACGAGTGACACAGAAATCATGATCTTCATCATTTCATAAAATGTACACATGTTCACTGTTACTGTAGATGCTCTACAAGATGAGTTTACAACTTCCAGCTTTGCAGTAACTGCTGATCTGTCTGCTCAAAACCAAAAGAAACATATTAACATGTGGTAACTACTTGCAGACACAGAGATCTTACCAAAAGCTAATTGCATTGTTAGTTGTATTTGGGCCAGTAGGGGGGCGGTCAAAGGGTGTATGTGTTGACAGACAACAAAAGTCTGGGTTTTATATCTGAGTTAATGGAAGGAAATAATTCACTGTCTTCCACTTAGCAAAAGAAAGCTTTATAAAGGAAGTGGGATTATAAGAGCTTTCTGAACTCCACGGAGGAGGAAGTTTGGCAAGTTGACACTATGGTCTTATTCAGTGCTCAACACCCATTAAAGAGCTTCTAGCCTGGATCAGCCAGGCAGGATGCAATGCAAATGGGAAATGAACCTGACCCCATCACAAAAGCCTTTAGCTTCACACACATGTGAGGCTGATGGAATCCACCAGCATAAAAGGAAGGTGAGAACATTCTAAATTGGCTTTTACCATCTAAGGATGTTCACATACAAAGCATGCATTGTGGCCACTAATGAAAGACATGTGTTAGAGTAGCTACACGTTGCAATTCACAGAAAACTAATGACATGAAACAGCCACAGTGCCTCTATGCTGACCCCTGTAACACCTCAGGACCAACTTGTAACAGGCAGAGCTAAGCCAATTTATCACTGAATTATGCATCATTTAATAAACACGGGTGTGACTCAACCTGCCATGCAGGAATGCTAAAAGCTTGAGGAAGTGGCTGCCAAAACTCCCGTCTTCCTTTTCCAAAGTTCATCTTTAACCCTTCAGTAATTGATGGACTGATTGAAGCAAAAGTCTAGGATAGTCTGACCAGGGTTCTCGGTGTTATTTACTTGAAAATTACTACTCTTGCAGGATTAACTCCTGTTTCTGTAACTCAACGGAGTGTGAATGAAGTAAAAATGGAGGCGTTCTTTTTTGAACCACCACCGGCACCCTGAAATTGCAGTTCAAAGTATGCTTTCATAACCCAAAAGCCAAGTGATGATTTTACTAGTGTCACTTACAGTCATCATCAAAACATATTTTAATTTAAATAAAAATAAATCCTGGGGCTTTTAGGTTCTGCCAATAGTTTTACATTTTCAAGGGGAAAAAAATCCTGATAATTTCATCATTGTCATAGAAACAGAAAAATCAACACATTACAGAAAAACGTTTCATGAGGGCTGAGAATAAGGACATCCATATCAAGTTAGACACATTGGAAATAATTGATTTAGCAAAAATTCAGCTGGAATCAAACAAATTATAGCAATTTCTACCATTGGTCCCATACAAAAGCTTTTTAGTAATAACCAGAGGACATAGTTAGATATCTCTGGAAAGTGAAGAAACTTCTCAAAATATTTCCTTATTTTATTTCCCTTCTTGGAATTATATTCTTTTTATGTTAACAAATTTGTACCATTGTAGAAGCATTTTAGTCCCTTGAAATTTTATAAAACTTTTTTCCTTGATGGTATACCAAGGATCATGTTTCTCTTTAAATGAACAAAAAAAGTAGATGCAGTCAAAATGCATTTTATTATTAAGTTCAGCAACCATAGATTATGTTGAAGACTGAAGCACTTGTAATGCTCCTTCATCTGGGAAGACATTCTATTAAAAATTTGCCCATTATGCTTTTGCATTTCATTCCTTCTTTTTCTTCCACCAAGGTAATGAAAGCATCAGGAGTCCCTGAAATATTGCATAAAGAAAAATCAAAAAAAGCATTTACGGCCCAGGAAACTGTTACTAATCATTAGGGGCTTGTCACCGTCTTTTTATTAACCTTTATTTTTCTTGAACTATGTTATTATTTAAGAAGATTCAGACCATGAAAAATATCTGAAAAAAGAGACAGACACTGTTCTAAGCACTTTAAGTGTATTACCTCAATTTGTACTCACAACAACTTTGTGATAAAGGTCCTGTTACCATCCCCATCTCAGAACTGAAGAAACCAAGGTACAGATAGTAATTCACCCAAGGCCAATAGCTCTAAGTGGTAGAGGCTAGATTCAAATCAGGGCCGTCATACTCCAGAACCCATATACTTCCCCATGCCTGTCTCAAGAAAGGCAGCGAGGAAAACCTGAAGCTTTCATTTTAATAATAAGCCAAAAAGAAATTCTTCAGTCTCTGTGCACTCGATTAAGTTCCCAAAAAGAGAGATTACACATTTCAGAGCATTTCTCTCAAGTGAAATAATGTCTGTCCTAAATTCACTTCAGAATTTTGTACAAATGTGAAGTATTCTTTTTCTAGGGTAAAGGTGGTTTATTTCCATTAAGAAGAAAAAATAATAATAATGAGAAGGACCAGGATGAGAAATGCAATATTTCAGCTTCATTATTTTCAAGGCTGGCTATCATGTTTTAAAACTGCTACATCACAGAGTCTCAAATTCAGATGGCTTTGACCATTTTCATCCCAACCATATTTGGGAGGTAAGCAAGATGCAAATTAGAAGGCAGCCAGAAAAAAAAAAAAAAAGCACATTCTTTTACAAAACTTGAGTGAATCTTAAGCTAATAATTCTAAAATTCCAGTATCTAACTTTTTATATCTTAAAAAGGCAGCAAAAAGTTAAAAGGAAACAGGAAAAACATCTGGCAACTATAAGAGTCCTTTCTCTTCACTCCGCTCTAGTCCATATGATTCATCCCTATTGCTTCTTTTCCATTTCTGGATGTTTGACCACAGGGCAGCTTTAGTTTTCATTTGTCATTATTTCAAACAACTTTACACATCTCTTAAGCATTTTGATTGTTTAAATGGAAAATTTGAAATCAATATCTTCAGAGACACTTGAGAAATTCAAAGGGAAAAAAAGTCTAAAACTAATTTCTAAAAATGAGGTTTTATTAAAAATTCCAGAGTGGAATACCTAAGTAGAGTCTACCAAACAAGCAGAGAGTTGATTATCAACTGTAGTAAATACTACTTCCTTTGCATATTTTGCCATTACTACAGTGCATAAAAACAAATATGTGCACATGCACACACACATACACACGCGTGCGCACACACACACACACACACACACGCACAGTTTCCCTTTAGAAAGAATCTGCCTTTGGAAAAAATCAGCGAGAAGCCTATTGAAGGCCTTGGATCATGGCGGAGGTTCTCTAGGTTCAAGTTTGTTGTCTGCAGATAACCCAGAAGTGATATCCGCGAGAACAATCTCTCTCCAAGGTGCTGGAGGCCTGCAGCTGTCTGTTCTTTATTTTCTTTCTTCAGATAAAACATGGTGTGCATCACACTTTGCAGGAGATGAATTAGTGTTGTCTGGTTTATATTGTCTGGCAGAGTTAGAGGCATATTTGAAAGTAAATGCACAATTTAATTCTCCAGAGGACTTCTGAATCGTCTGGAGAATTTTGGTAGTATAAACACGACAGCCTTTGAATACAACTGTGATGAAAGTAATTTTGAATAACATTAGGGGTGGCTTAGAGCCATTTCTTATTACCCAGATCGCTTTAAAACAAATCTTGACAATGATCAGCAATGATACATTATGAGTGGCATGTCAACAGAGCTCCAAATGTGAGACATCAACCGTGAGCTAACGCTCCTCTGATAGTTGCTATTTAACGATAGTCCATTATGGCCTCCAACTGCCCATAAAGACCCATTTTTCAAAATATTATTATTATTTAATTGTAAGTGTGGCAGTAGGCTCCAGGTTTTTATGTATGCCCTGAAGTTATCACTAAAATATTTCAGATAAGGTAAAAGAATGTACCTGTGTAAATGATAATCATAATACCTTGGCAGAGTACAGAAGCAAGTTAAAAAAATAGATAAAGGCGAACTGTGCGTGGGGGCTCTGGTAATTGGAAGAGTCAATGGCTATATGATTCAAGAAAATAGTCTCCCTCGAGAAGGAGACTGATTGTCCTGCATTTATACAGCAGCTAACCAACACTAAGCAGACTTTCCTTTGCATATTATTGGTGCCAGCCCGATGAGGCAGAAAATTGCATCGTGTCATTTAATTTCCCAATCTTTGTTTTCATTGTATTAATCTTTTGGCTTTGCTTCACTTTATAATTTGAAGGCTCAGCAAGAAGCAAACCAAATGGAAATTCAGCTTACTTTCATGTCTAGCTGAATGTGTTTGGTGCAGTTTCCAAAAGTTTAATTCTACGTAATACTGTCCATGAATAATAATAGGCTGCTTCTGCATGCAGACTTATTAGTGTTTATTAAGGGTTGCCTTAAAGTTTCTGGGAAATGTGCCCAAAAGTCAGTCACCAAAACATGATTAACAAATTGGTTACAGAAGAAGAACAGATAATTTTTTAAAACAGAAGTATATCATTCTGTTGAGACATAAGAACTAAAACCCTCAAAAACTGACTTAACCTAAGTGAGCTTTTCTTTCTCCCTACTTTCCTTCCTACTTTCTTTTCTTTTTGTGGAAAAAAAAATAAATCTGAAACAATGCAGAGAACTCAGATTTCAGGAAGCTACACAAGAAGTTGGTATCTTGAAATACAAATTAAAAAGGCATACACAGTTTTGGGGGTGAAGGGTGACAGGACTGTGCAATGCAGAGCTTCAAACTGTTTGGATTTTGCAATCAGATTGATCTGGCTTCATATCCTGCCATCTCTACTTGCCTGCTGTGTGTCTTTTGGTAAGATATTTCACCTCTCCAAGTCTCACTGCCCAGTCTGTAAAATAGAGTAGGAATGTCTGACAGGGATGTTAGGAAAGCAAATGTGAAATGCATGTAAACACCTGGCACTGTTCCTGGCACTTAGGATGTCCTTGACGAGGGACATGAGATATTGCTAGGGGGGCTACTTGCTGTTGCTGTCACTGTCCTCAATGTCTACTCAACAATAAGTAAAGGAAGGAGTATAAAATATCAGTCAGGTCTCTTTCTTCTACCACAATAACTCTGTTGTCACCAAGATTGCATTTTGGAATGCTGAGATTTGGAGATGGGGTTTCCTTTGTCCTTCTGACTTCTATTATTTGTAATAACTACAAACTTGAAATATATAACTGATCTCAAAGCTGGAATATACCTAATACATAACACTTTCATCATTGCCACAAATGAACCTACCCACTTCACCAAAGATATTGAATTATTGATTCTTCTGTGTTTGTAGGTTCATCTAAAACATGGTTTATAATGAAGCATAAATAACAAAAAGATAGCCAAGGAGGAATATGTGAAATCCATCTGAAATAGACAATGGGATCATTTAGAGTCTCAGATCTTATAATTGCTAAGCCCTTCTTCAAGGCAATATTTTAGCAAGTGCAGTGAATCTGACGAACATAGGTTAGAAAAAAAATGTACAGAGAAACTCACTGCACTTCCTCAGATAAAAACAAGGTTCAGCTGGAACTCTCTTTCTCCTTAAAATTGTCTCATTCTTCCCTGATCACCAATTCCTTTTATAGATCTTGAGTCATGTGATGCACTGGCCTTGCGGAACAAGAAGGGCAGGTATTATTGACTCCAGTTAAAACATGAGAAAAACAGATAATTGAGGAGGTTATGTGACATGTCCAAAGCAATCTCAATGCTGAACGCTTAGCAAGAAAAATACAATGATTGAAGAAACAGCCTTAGTATCCATAGATATGAACCAGTAAAGGCTACTTTTTAAAGAAGAACATTAATTTTTACTTGTTCATTTTAATAGGCTATATCATTCTTAGAGGAAATATAGGTGAAATTTTTCTATGTTTACTTTTGTTAACTTTTCTTTAAAAAACTCATGGTGGCATCAAATTATTTCTTTTTAGTTCAAAAGATAGGAAACCCTTTTTTCTGATTTTCCTCAGATTCCTCTCATGCTGTTTGTGCCAACCAATCCATTACAAATTGCAGAAATGACATTCCCCCTTCATCTGTGCTCCGCAGGCAACCACAAATAGCAACTGAAAGTCCCTAGGCCTCCTGTGACTTAGCCTTCACTTTCCCAAGAGTTTCTGGAAACAATGTCAAATTACAAGAATCTGCACTCCTAGTCAGCTCAAAATACCTGCTAAGTTTGTTACTACACATCCGTTTCAAAGTGAGTCATCACTGCTTTAAAATGAATTGGTCTTATATAAATGTCAATTTGGGGTTATATTTCTCAAGAAACTCAACCTGTTTCTAACACCTTGTTTGAAATCAGAGGATGGATGAGCTTCTGTCATACCACATGACATGGTATAAATTTATCGAGCCTATTTTTTACCCAACAGTAGAGGTGCTTTAGGAAGTTAATTACCAGCACTTTGTGCTAACTGACAAGCAACCTCTCAGCTTCCAGTTACCATGAATGTTATTCCAAATAGTTAATCATGGACAGAATACAGATAAGGTGGAAGTATGCATACATCATCAGGACAAGCAGATTATATATTTAAAAAACTAGATCATTATGAACTCTGAAGCTAATGTTTAAGGTGATTCTTTTATGTTATTGCCAATTGCCTTTTCAGCTCTTTTTTTCAGTTTTTTAAGTGTTAAGGCATCTTTTTATTGGCTTAATTCATTTCCTATTAGTCTTGGAATTTAACAAGACTTCACAGCAAAGAATGTCTGGAAGAGTACTTATTACCTTTCCCTCAGGGTAATGAGTCCCATATGGAATAAAGGAAGAATACCAATTTCCAAAAGACAAAAGTCATTAAAGTCAACAGAGGGTCAATGTGATTTTTAATAAGAGGCCCATTACAGTTCTCAGGACCCATAATGTTGGTACCAGAATGGGCATCTATTGAAATGAATCAGAGTAGTTCCTTCATTATCCTCCACTAAAGATAAGGTAGCATCTTTCTTCCTAAATTTTTGTATTTCCATTCAATTTACTATTAAGATTTCTTGAACAGCAACTGTGTAATAGTAGCTATTGTGCATTATAAATATTTCATCACCTCTCTATGGTAACCCATTTCTCATTTGCTTTCCAAAAGTTATAAAGTGCTTATTAAACATTGATAAATACTATTACAGCACGTGATATGAAATATTGTCTTGTAAATCAGCTTATTGGTAAACCTTGATGTTGGTGATACTTTAATCAGTATTATTAGAGTATTAGTAGTAGTAGTAGTATTACTCCTTCCTTCCTTAAGGTAGCATCTTTCTTCCTATAATTCTCAGGGAATTATATATTACCTGTCATCCCTTTTCTTGTAAATAAACAAAACAATTATCAAGGTTGTCTTTCCTAAAAAATTTTCACTAATTAAAGCAAAACCTTCATTCAATTGTCCATTAGGAAATGAATTTGAATTTGGAATTAAATGGCTTTAGTATTAAAAGTAGTGACATAAAATTGACATCTTATATACTTTTATGTCAGGTATATATGCATTTAATACACAAAGAAATATTTCTCCCACTATAGGTATTGCTAAACATCCATGCTTCATCTAGAGCCTCCTCTGAAAAACACCAAGTTTGAGAATAAAAAAATGGGGGCAAAAGTGACAACACAATTCAAGTAATTCAGGAAACTAAGAATGATTTCCATCATTGAACTTGCATAAGGAAACAAAGATTGTCATTTGGAAAGGCCTATGGAAGGGAAAGATAGAAGGAAAGAAAAGCTTTATCAAGGATGATAGGCTGAATGCTAGTTTTGGAGTTGGGAGACAAGGGCTAGGACTTCATGTCTGTCTCTAACCAGAAGTGACTTTGGCCAAGTCATTTCACTTCTGTGAACTTCCACTTCCTTGCCTGTAAAGTGAGATGCTGGACATGGTCTGGGACAAAAAATAGATTTCACCTGACATCCCACTGATAGTAAACTAATAGTGGTAGCCTGGAGGACTGTGTTTCAATCATCAAATTGAATCCAGATACAGCCAGAAAGAGTGTTGTGTTCAATTAGCAATGTCTGCAGTGGAAGCGGGAAGTGGGAACATTGACACATAAATTTACTATCACCAGATTAAATGATTCTTAAAGTTATCTTTCAAAATAACATTCTGTGATTCTATTAACTATAACATACAAGAGATTTTTTTTCTTGTCCAGGATTTTGACCTACCACAAATGGTTAAATGTCTCTCTCAAATAATAGCAGAATGTCTAAGCCACTAAATTTGGAAATATTGAACAGGATGACATCCAACTTGTCAAAAATAAGACTCAAAGAAAATGCATAGTGAAAGTTGACCACAAGGCCTGAAGATTCCCTATGATTCTAATAAATGTCTAGACGAAAAAGAGCACTGTTACTCCTACTTGCCCTCCCTCACAGGCAACAGGCACACACCTAATTAACTCTGTATAATAAGAAAATTGCTCAAGTTGGTAGCACTGTCTCTAAGAAAGATCCATTTCTCCACAATCCAATGACATAGCAATAATCATTGTTTATAATGAATTATGAAGACTGAATAATACTGATTAAAGTATCACCAACATCAAGGTTTACCAATAAGCTGATTTACAAGACAATATTTCATATCATGTGCTGTAATATTATTTATCAATGTTTAATAAGCACTTTACAACTTTTGGCAAGCAAATGAGAAATGGATTACCATAGAGAGGTGATGAAATATTTATAATGCACAATAGCTACTATTACACAGTTGCTGTTCAAGAAATCTTAATAGTAAATTGAATGGAAATATAATACTGTAATGGATGTGGAAGTGTTCAATCGGCCATTTGTAATGAAATATGAAAGTGTTTAAGGAGGGTAAATACATTTGTAATGGTTTTTGATTAGCTATAACTGTATGTGATTCAACCATCCATTATGAACAGTGTATAGACATTATGTTGACTTATAATATTTATAATAAAATTGACAGCCTTGAAGAAGTTTTTTAAGAATCCTTGCATGATGATGGATATGTTAATTAGTTAGATTGTGGTAATTATTTCACAATGCATATGCACACCCAAACATCTCATTGTATACCTTAAATATATATCATTTTTATTGGTCAGTTATACCTCACTAAGGCTGGGGAAAGAAGATTCCTTACTTGTATTACTAATTTTCAATAATTAAATCTGTATCATTGCTTTGGGAAAAAAAATTCTTCCTCATTATCAAATTTTCTTAAAAATTTAATCTTGTGTTTCTTTAATAATTGGTCCTTATTTACGATTAGCAGTACTGTTCTTCATTTTTTTAAATCATAAATTTGACCTCTGTTTTTGCCCATATAAGACTTTCTGTTTACAGAAAGTAGGCCAAAAACAACAAATAAATATCTATATAGATATAGGTACAATATGTATCTCCACTATGCTATGAATACACAAATTATATTGGACAATTTTCTCAAAAATTAAGACAATTATGTAGAATCATCAAAAGTTGCAGTCTCCCTGTGTTGTTTAATACAATTGCCATATCTGTAACTCAAACAACCCCTACTCACTAATAAATTCACTCCTTAACAAATACTTTACACCCCTGCTTAACACCCATCAATGGCTTTCTGGTTGCATGGGATATAGACAACAGTCCATACTCGGTCCACAGAGCCTGACAAAGCTCCTGCCAGCCTTGTATCCTCACTCCTCATCCCCCAATTCCGGCTCTATGAACTCCAGCTGCACCTGCCTTCTTTCTGTGCCTCGAAGAAAGTCTATCTTGCTCTGCCTCAGGTGCTTTCCGTACATTCCCTCTGCCTGAAACACCTCTCTGGCACAGCCATCTTAATAATGTATGCAATTGTCACATGTCTAACTCTTCCACTAGAATGTCAACTCCATGAAGGCAGGGACTGCGTACATTTTATGTACTATCTCCAGCCTTAGGACGGTGCCTTGCACATAACAATGCTCAATTAATATTAGTTGATTAAGCAATAAATTAATGAATATATAAACAAAAGGCCATTCACAGTGTCAGGTATCAAGAGGAGATGAACAGGGCAGATCTTCTGACCTGTCATTATCAGAAGGCACACTAATATTACATCATTAAATACAAATTTGGTTTGATGGAAACCAATTGTGAATCAGAATAGTATTCACAATTTCAGGTATTTGGTTTTTAGGTTTGTAGCATGTTCCTACTAGCAGATTGCAGCTCAGAACTACTGACTTTTTCACCGAGCTTACCCATTTATTAACTACCCTGTTCTCTGCTCTGCTTTGATACGTAAGCCTAGGTCAGGATCTGGCCTATTTTCTCTAACCTTGACTCTATTAATACTAAAATTTCACTCTCTAAAGGTAAGCAATCCAATACAAGAGAAATATTCTTGATTATACTTTATTTCTGCTTTCAACTGGGCAAACAAACAAACAAAAAAAAACTGAAGAGAGTAACTAACCATCAGGATTCTCCAGAGAAACAGAACCCTTGGAGGAGAGAGAGAGAGAGAAGGGACTGGCCAGTCCAAAATCTGTAGGCAGGCTGGCAAGCTAGAAATTCAGGCAGGATTCCTATATTACAATCTTGAGGCAGAATTCTCCAAGAAACCTCAATTTTTGCTCTAAGACTTTCCATTGATTGGATGATACCCACCCACATTAACCAGGGTAATCTTAAAGTCAAATTATCGTAAATATGAATCACACCTACAAAATACCTTCACAGCATCACCTACACTAATGTTTAACCAAACAACTGGGCAGCACAGCCTAGCCAGTCTGGTAGATGGTATTATTGGGTGCAAACATTCATTCTTTCCTACACCCAGTAAGAGAAATCAACTTTCCTGCTCTGTGATTTGACAATATGACTTGCTTTGACAAGAGGGACATGTGCTAATTCTGAGACACTTTTGTCCCTGTGCCCTTGTGGTTTGATTTGGCTCATTCTGGCTGTCCACTGTCATGAGAATGGGTTTTTATTCCTAACAGGGGCTTCTCCTTTATCTTAGGTCCTAAAATTAATAAGTGTGGAGCAGACCAAAAGCTGGCCACCAACCTGGATCAGAGCTGAAGCACAGAGCTAAGGTATTGACAGCCTCTGACAGGTAACATGAGGAAAAATAAATACTTATTTATTTCTAAAACCACAGAGAGTCGAGGATTGTTTGATAAACAGCAAAAGATAATTAATTCAAGACACTTTTGTGAAGCCTGCCACATTTTGATTAGTATATGGCATCGCATCCAATCTATTTATGCTGCCAATGATAAATTCACATTAGCTAAAGTGAGACTGATTCTTATATGGATACACAGCATGGTCTCTGTTGTAGAGATTTTTATGTTTCACAAAATATTACATAAGTAGAACTACTTAACACTTATTTAGAACTTTTCATGTTTCAGACAATCTTCTGAGCCAGGCAGATACAAAGGTGAAATGTGACATAGTTTTTCCCTTTGGAAGCCAATAGACTAGTGGCAAAGTGTACATGTCAATGTGTAGAATAATGGGAGGTGGTTGTTAAACTCTGCCTTGTAAATTCTGGCTATGGCTTTCTACTATAAAAGCCTTCTTTGCATGCTTCAAGACAACTTGTTACTGCCTCCTTCTATTGACTCCTAGGAAAGATCCATCCTCTTAAAACTAACATCTGTTTATCCATCTAATCATTTAAACAGAAAAATGGCTTTGTCAAGAGAACCGAAAATACAATCACGACTCAGAATCCCACCTTTCCTCCTAGTCTATAAGTCCCTCATTAAATCCAAGTCTAAATGGCTCTTCCCAACATTCTAAGTTGTTCACACCTGTCCCAGCCAAGCTCTATAGCTTTATCTCCCACCAAGCCTGTACACCAGCCTCCCACCTTAGGCAAGCTCCTCGTTGCTGCCAACTGTTGATCGGGCTGGTTATTGAAAAGTTTTGTTTCTTAGCCTTACCTTCACTCTTCTCAACTTGGCTTTGTAGCACTAGAATTGGGCTCTGCAAATCATATATCTGCCTTAAAAGGTGGGGCTTACCAATAAAGGGAATTAGAGGAAGGACTGGGAGAGAAAAAGAATCTTGCCTGTTCTTTCTAATTTGCTCCCTATTTCTGCCGGCGTTCAAAAGAGTACTTCAGCCTGGAAAGGGCAATTCGTTGGTTCTAATTGCAGTAGAATTTCTACTTTCCTTTTTTTTCCCAGACTCCCAGAGCCAGCCTTATCATGCCCCCTCAGAGATACCAGTACAAGTCTCTCTTTCGAGATCCAAGTCCTACCTTTGTGGAATCACTCCTCCAAGCTTCTAAATTCTAGTAACCCCAATCTGTCTGGTTTCTCCAACCCTAGTGATGGTTGCTGCTTCCTGTGGCTATTGCTTCTGTGACACTACCTAGCCCCCGTTTCACCTTTTCAGTTCTCTAACATCTGGTTGTCAATTCTTTATATGAAATTCTCTCTGTTAAAAAAAGTGGGTGTGCCAGGCGCGGTGGATAACGCCTGTAATCCCAGCACTTTGGGAGGCCGAGGCGGGTGGATCACGAGGTCAAGAGATCGAGACCATCCTGGTCAACATGGTGAAACCCCGTCTCTACTAAAAATACAAAAAATTA
>NW_016107475.1:3907291-3976282 GCF_001604975.1 Cebus imitator | reverse complement strand
AAAAAAAAAAAAAAAAAAAAGTGGGTGTGCTTTCGGTTTCCTGACTGCATCCTGACAGATGCACCCTGCTGTAGCATACCTACTCTTAATTCTTGATTTGGTCTTGATTTTGCTTTTTTCCATGTATTCACCAAAAGCCAAACATACGGTTACAATTCCTCTGTCCTTCAGGGCTTGACTCTAGTCATATCCCTCATGAAAACTCCTGCCTCAACTGTTCTCTCCTTCCTCTGAAGTCCAGTAGTATCATTATCACAAGAATATATAGCACCCTGTAGACTGCAGTGTGGAGGACCAGAAAGAGACCTTGACTAGGGCTCAGAAAGTCTTGCTCAAGAATCAGCTCTGCTACTCACTAGCCCTGTGAATTTGGGTCTTTCTCAGATTTAGATTTCTTACCTATAAGAAGGGGTATTTGGGTTAACTAATCTCCAACCCCCTTATAATTCCACTCTTTCAGAACTGTGAATTCTGAGTTTCACATTGGTAAATTTTATCTTTCCAAGAAGATTTTAACTCCATTAAGGTCAAAAGCTTTGATAAAAACTCCCCGTAACCTCTGGTCACCCTGGCAGTTTTGTGAGCCAAGCATGCTTCCAGTCCTTTCTAACTAAAATTTCAGATTTATTTTGAAATTCTGTGTGAGCCAGAGGTTTCCAAATGGTGTTCTGGAAACCAAATTCTGCCCATAGCATGATTTGTTTAGCCCGTGATAACTTTTTAGTAGTTGCCATGATTTTAATATTGAGATATTTTATATCAAATCCAAAATGCATCCTTCAGATTTCACAGATGAGAAAATTTTTGACAAAGATGGAAAGGAAATTGTCCAACATCAAGGACTCAATCAAGAGAAAAATAGCCACCCAATTCTGAAGGCCTCTTTGATTTTGGGGTTCCTGAGTCTCTCTTGCTTCTGTAAAAATGACACCATGATTGGACGGGATTGGAGGATAGGAAAGTTTAAATCTTACAATCTCTTTTGTCACTTTCTAAAGCCTCTCATTTGTCATCAGAGTACAGTAGGCTTTAATGTTCTAAACAATAAAGCTGTCTTAAAATTTTTTCAATGCAGTGTTATTTTCAAGTAATTATAAATGACTGACATTTCATTTCATTTGTATTGGCATTCATAATTCATAAAATTCACTGTGATTTTGAAGAAAACTGATACCAGGGATATTTATTCTCTGTAACATAAAATTAATAGCAGTTGCATGACTGAGGGAAACATTTTCCTGCTGTTTTCATAGTTATTAAAAGTCCTGGACTCTGTGTTTCTAACCCATATGCTATACTGTCCCCCTTACCCACCTACCTTCCTGTAGCATTTGAAAGTGGTGGCTACTTTCTTCTTAAAATTCTCTCTTTTGTTGTTTTCTGCTTTGAAGTAATAACAGCAGCCACCATTTACTGAACACTTCCTATGAGCTATAGAACAGATTGATAAATGTTATCTGGATTAATACTTCAGAGAAGTTTTTAAAATGATATCATCCCCAGTTGCCAGAGGCTGGGAAGAGTAATGGGGGGGTAGGTGAAAGTAAGGATGGTTAATGGGTACAAAAAAAATAGTTAGAATAAGATCTAGTATTTGATAGCACAATATGTGTCTAATAATTTAATTGCACATTTTTAAAAAACTAAACGAGTATAATTGGATTGTTGGTAATACAAAGGATAAATGCTTGAGGGGATGGATACTCAATTTTTTATGATGTGATTATTACACATCGTATGCCTGCATCAAGACATCTCATGTATCCTATAAATATATATACCTACTATAATCTCCCCATTTTACAAAGAAAAACACAGGGTCTCAGAAACAATAAACAGATTACCATCAACGACATAGCTAGTATCTGGTGGCATCAGTGTCCCTGAGCACGGCATGATACTGTCTCTCTTGGTTTTCTTTCTTCCTATATCTCCTCTATTTCTTAACCTCATTCACGAGCCCCTCTTACTCTAACGGATTCCAATATGTTGATGGTTCCTGGGTGTATTAGTCCATTCTCTTTACAAATTTTTTAATTTATTTATTTTACTTTAGGTGCATACTATATCTGGCATTTCTCCCCATGTTATCCCTCCATCCCTCCCCACCCTCCCCTCCCTCCCCACCCCCCACTGTCTCTCCCCTACCTTCCCAACTGCCCTCAGTGTGTGATGTTCCTCTCCCTGAGTCCATGTGTTCTCATTGTTCAACATCCACCTATGAGTGAGAACAGTGTTTGGCTTTCTGTTCTTGTGTCAGTTTGCTGAGAATGATGGTTTCCAGATTCATCCAAGTCCCTACAAAGGACACAAACTCATCGTTTTTTATGGCTGCATAGGATTCCATGGTGTATATGTACTACAGTTTCTTTGTCCAGTCTATCACTGACGGGTATTTGGGTTGGTTCCAGGTCTTTGCTATTGTACACTGGGCTGCAATGAACATACATGTGCATGTGTCTTCATAGTAGAACGATTTATAGTCCTTTGGGTATATACCCAGTAATGGGATTGCTGGGCCAAATGGAATTTCTATTTCTAGATCATTGAGAAATCACCACATTGTCTTCCACAATGGTTGGACTAATTTACACTCCCACCAACTGTGTAAGAGTGTTCCTATATCTCCACATCCTCTCCAGCATCTGTTGTATCCTGATCTTTTAATGATTGCCATTCTAACTGGCATGAGATGATATCTCAGTGTGGTTTTGATTTGCATTTCTCTAATGACCAGTGATGATGAGCATTTTTTCATATGTTTGTTGGCCTCATATATGTCTTCTTTTGAAAAGTATCTGTTCATATCCTTCACCCACTTTTGAATGGGTTTTTTTTTTTCTCTTATATCTGTTTTAGTTCTTTGTAGATTCTGGATATTAGCTCTTCATCAGATGGGTAGATTGCAAAATTTTTTCCCATTCTGTTGCTTGCCGATTGATTCACTCTAATGATGGTTTCTTTTGCTGTACAGAAGCTCTGGAGTTTAATTAGATCCCATTTGTCTATCTTGGCTTTTATTGCCATTGCTTTTGGTGTTTTAGTAATGAAGTCCTTACCTATGCCTATGTCATGGGCACAGTGGCTCATACCTGTAATCCTGGCACTTTGGGAGGTCAAGTAAGACCTGAGGTCACCTGAGATCGGGAATTCAAGACCAGCCTGGCTTACGTGGTGAAACCCCATCTCTACTAAAAATACAAAACATTAGCCAGGCGTGGTGGTACATGCTTGTAGTCCCAGCTACTCAGGAGGCTGAGACACAAGAATCACTTGAACCCAGGAGGCGGAGGTTGCAATGAGCTGAGATTGCACCACTGCACTCCAACCTGGATGACAAAGTGAGACTCCATCTCAAAAAAAAAAAAAATACCACCTGAGACTGGGTACTTTAAATACAAAGGATGTTTAATTTACTCATGGTTCCACATGGCTGGGGAGGCCTCAGGAAACTTAAAATCATGAAGGAAAGCAAAGGGAAAGCAAGCGCATCTGACATGGCAGCAGGAGAGAGAGAGTGCTTGGGAAACTGCTACTTCTAAAATCATCAGACCTTGTGAGAATTTCTTCACTATCATGAGAACAGCATGGGGGAAACCACTCCCATGATCCAATCACTCCCACAAGATCTTTCCCTCAACATATGGGGATTACAACTCAAGATGAGATTTGGGTGGGGACACAGAGTCTAATTATATCAACAGGCTTCCATCTTCATTCATGTCATCAACCAATATAATATGCCAAATGCACATATCCATCCCAGACCGCTCTCCTAAACTCAAATCAGCACATGGTTGTAATTAAAAGGAAGATACAGAGATGATTATGCTGGCTCCACACTTTACCAGCTATGTAGCCTTGGACAAGGTACTTTAACTTCCCAGCTTCAGTTTTCTTATCTGTAAATAGAATAAGAGAGCTAATGCAAGGATTAAATGAGACCATACGTATAAGGCAACTGGAACTTAATATATATTCAATAAATACTAGCAACTATAACTATTATTGCTGTTTTTATTATTATTTCAAACTGCCTGGGTCAGCCCAACATAAGTAACCTTACAGCACTTCAAACCTCCAGAATCTATCGTCTATACCCATATGAGGGTGTCTTGCTTAATTTCCAATCTGTCCACCTCTCCTCACCTCGTATAAAATTCTCTGGTGGGTCACCATAATCTTTAGAATGAGATCCAAATATTTCAGCAGAGACAACCCTTCAACATTCTGTCTTGGTTGACTCTATATTCTCACATTCCACCATCTCTATTCTCTAAGGGAATGAAATTTCTACTTCTGCCATCAAAAGAAACTAGTTGTTCATGTCTTAGCATGCTGGAAAATGCAGTTTCCAGGAGCCAGAAATGCCCTCCTGGCTAACTCCTTCCTGCCTTTCTAAATGCCACTCATATCTCCTTCTTCCCATGTCTTCCCTAGCCCCTGAAGTCTGAGTTTGGCCCCTCACTTGGTTAGCCCTTGAAGCCTGCCCTTGCTTATGTCCTTATCACAGAGCAGCCTCACTGCTGGCTTGCTGCTTGGTCTCACTTAGTAGACTCGAATTCCTGAGTTGAGTCTCCTAACTCTGCAACCTAGCATCAGGCACTCAACAACTAAAACTCTGCTAAGAAAGCAACTAGATTCTAAGATGAAAAGTAGGCATGTTGATGGCACAATTACAAATCTGTTACGCAAACACAAAATGTTAATGCTGAGGACGTTACAGGTCTAATCAAACAAATACTTTCCACTTGCACATGAGACCCCTAATACTTAGGGAGGTCAAGTGACTTGTTCAACTTTATACAATTATTCATGCAGTCTAGGCTTATCCAAAAACACCAGTTTGGGGAGAATAAGTAATGTGAATCCCAGGCCTCAAACTTGAAGACATTCCACTCCAAGCTCATATAAGTTATCCATTTACTTATACCCTATTTTTTTTACAGAAAGGATTTAGGGCAGTTTGAAGAAATACTTAAAATAAGACATTAGCTTTCTTAAAGCCAATAAAGGAATCGTACGATATTGGAAGATGGAGATTGTGAAGTGGGACAAGAATAGGAAAGCCAAAATGAGACAGGCCAAAACCCCTAGTGAAGTTAGTATTTAAAGCTCCGTAATGAGATCTGGTGCATTTTCTAGGAGCAGGTTACAAATCTGCTTTTCAACTCCTTGGCAGCCAACACAGAAAACAGGTATAATCTATTCTTGAATTACAGTGTAATGCTAAAACAAATGAGTGGTTCAGGAGAAACATTCCTGATGCTGAAATCTAAAAGAAATTTATCCCATAAGTCTTTGTGAAGAAAAGAAATAAACAGTATCTTTTAAATAATCCTGAGTTGTATAATGTCATTTTATATAATATTCTTCAATGAAGTCCCAAAGCATTAACAAAGTGCGATTCAAGAAAATTGGGGGAATTGAGTGGAGGACAAATTAATATGGACAATATATACAGTTCTCTAGACAGAAGAGGCCGTGCACTCCATGAGGGCAAGAAACCCCTGTATTGTTCATTGCTATGTGCCTTAGCACGCTGTCTACCACAGTAGGGAACCCCAAGAGTTTGAATGTTCAACAGAGAACTAAATGAATCTACATAAACAGTTCCTAGTCAGTCAAGTGAGAAAAGTAAAATGTGAGAAGTTACAGCTTTTCAAGACAGAACCAGGTTATTGACTGGGATCCCTGCAGACATCAGTTCCAGGCGCCACATTGGTATGCAAAGAATTTGAACAACAGTTTCAGAAGAAATATTTCAAGTTTGCAGTTAATACTAAATTGGAAGAGACAGCAAATAATGAGAAACAAAGCAGGCAGATAAAAGGGTTTTAGATATTTCAAGTACCTACCCAGCTAATAAATGCAAATGAAGTTCAGTGCAGATAAGCGCAGAATTATGAGTCTGGAAGCAAAGAAGAGAAAGGAGAACTATCTGCTTAATGGAAATGAGCTGCACGGTGCTGACCAGGAATGATATCTGGGGAATTATTGCAGAAGAAATCCCTCAAGCTTTCAGCCCACTTTGCTGCTATGGAAAAGAAACACAATGATGAGCTGTATTAAACCACAATACACAACAATCAAGTCACGCTCCACACTGGGTGAAAATGAAACCAAAGCAAGAAAATAATAAGTTGCTTTTTTTTTTTTTTTTAATTGCCATTCTGTTCAGGGCAGGACCATCCTCACTGATTTTTCTTTTAATGTCAACCTTAAGCAATTGTCTTCTACAGATTTATTGGAATGTGTTTTCTTATGATTTCCTTGTATTCTCTGTCATTTTCCATGCTGTCCCACAATTATTCAAGGGTCCCCAGAATACTGTCATCACTCCTGAGAGCTGGAGCCATCACTGAACAAACAGAGGACACTTAGATTGCAAAGGTTAAGTGGCTCCTTTTCCAAAGCTGTACATTGCCTTTTTTTTTTTATTTTCTTTTTGTTTTTCCTTTTGTTGCTGGTGGTGGTGGTGGTTGTGGTGGTAAATAAAAGAATCACAGATTCATTCAAAGCTTTTAAAACTGAAAGGCATTCTAAGTACACCTTTATGAGTCTCCTAAACATAAAGAGCATAGCTATCATTAGCACCATGCTGCACCTGACCTTGCCAGACTCAAGGGTCCAGAGATATCAGCCAACCACATTACAGTCCATTCTGGAAGGATTTGACTCAAACAAACCCAGTACAAGGTTGAAAGACACGAGTGTGATAAGAGTACCTAAAGGCTTTCCTAGCCAAAAACCTTCTCCATATTCCTGCTTCAGTTCCTGAAATTCCGTATTCATTCACATAACACATATTTCTTGACTCTCCACTGTGGGCTTGGCACTGTTCTAAGCATTGATGATATAATAGCAAACAAAAGAGGCTATATCCCTACCTTCATGAAGCTTAAATTATAGTGAGCGGAGATAGCCAATAAATAAACAGAACTAAACTAGACGATCTCAAATAACAGGAAGCACTAGGAAGTTAAAAAACTGAATGATGTAGAGAGAAATGGGAGAGGGATATGGGAACTATTTGAGGAGGATGGTTAAGAAAGCCCACTCGGAGGAGGTAACACTGAAGTAATTAAAACTTGAAAGATCAGGCACTCATAAGGAAAGCACATGTCAAACTATAATTATGACCTGGGGAGTAAAGGCATTTTTAGAAACTGTAATTTACTAAAATCTCATTCCAAATTAATTTCTCATATTTTTGTTTCCCAATCACCTTATAGAACTGCGTAAAACAAAGAAAAAGAAGAGATAATAGATTATATTTGATAAGGGGGAAAGAAGGATACAATGAGTTGGGAACCCAGAATTCAGACTAAGGAGAAGGCCCTAGATCTTGGTGAAGGAGAAAACAGGGGAAACCGCTTACTGAAAGGGATAGAAAGACTTCAAGCAGCCCGGGAGGCAGAGGTTGTGGTGAGCTGGTACTGCGCCATTGCACTCCAGCCTGGGCGACAGAGTGAGACTTTATATCAAAAAAAAAAAAGAGTTCAAGCACAATTATAAGTACATACTCCACTAGATTTTGCCATATTTTCTCCCCAATAACCTGACTTCAGACATGACATTTTCTTAATTAGTGACTGTTACACAGATAACTTATGTAATCTGTAATAGTTCAATTTTATGTAATAGTTCAATTTTCTTTTGAGATAGAAAAAGCTGTAGAATACTACAGTGATCAGCCTAAGTCTAAGATGACCCCCAGTGATCCCCTCCTCCTGGATTCCCTTATGTAATTGTCTTTCCTAAGTGTGGGTTAGACCTAGAGACAGATTAAATAAATAAAAGACAGAAAATGTGACTTCTCTCAGAGAAGTCAGATGCTGTGCTATGAGCTGCCTTCCAGAGAGACCTTTGTAGCAAGAAATTGAGGAAGGACTGTGTATGAGTCTGTTCTCATGCTGCTAATATAGATATATCTGAGACTGGGTAATTAGGAAAGGGGTTTAATGGACTCACGGTTCCCAGTGGCTAGGGAGGCCTCACAATCATGGTAAAAGGCAAAGGAGAGGCAAAGACACATCTTACATGGCAGAGGCAAGAGAGCTTGTACAAGGGAACTCCCATTTATAAAACCATCAGTTCTCGTGAGACTTATTCAGTACCACAAGAACAGTATGAGGGAAACCGCACCCATGATTCACTTATCTCTACCTGACCCTGCTCTTGACACATAGGGATGATTACGATACAAGGTGAGATTTGGGTAGGGACACAGCCAAACCATATTAGACTGAATCCCATTCAACAATCACATAAGTGAGTTTGGAAGTGGATCCTCTCTGAGTTGAACTTTAGGTGACACTACATTTCCAGCCACTACTTTGATAGCAGCCTCACGAGAGAAACGGAGGCAGGTGTACCTCACTAAGCCACATCTGGATTCCTGACCCACACAGTTAGATAAAATGTTTGTTGCTTTAAGCTGCTAAGTTTTGATATAACATGTTACACTGCAACAGAAGACTAATATATACACCAAGAAAGTACTTTCACATTGTGGTTTCATCCTTTTAGTGTTTTATCCTTTCCCCCAAGTCCTGCTGATAGGGTAAAATCCTGTCTCTCCCATGCTTCCTTGAGGATCTGCTGAAGGTTGGGACCAAGGTGGGCTGGGAACAAAGGTAGCAAGTTAAAGAGTAATAACAACAGTTGGCCATTAAATTCTGTTTCATTCCTAATATAATCCCATAACAATATCACATAAAACCCTAGCAAAGTGACTATTGTCTATAATTTTAATTATTTGCATAACCAGTCAGATCTTGATGATTTTCTTTTTGGGGGTTAGTTTGGGCATAGCTAAGCTCAAGCAACCAAGGGAACCACACCCACTTCACCTAAAGAAGAGACCCAAATCCTCATCCTCCCACTGCCAAAAGTATTACAGCCAATCTCTCCAGCAGCAGCTCTTTCTTGGTGGTCCCCTGAAGTTCCCGACTTGCCTTTACCACTGATAGAGGCAAATAAAATATGAGAAGCTCCCAACTAATACCAGGAAAGATAATTAAATCAATTGCTATCATTAAGATCTTGTAATTTAAACTGAATTACCTTTGGATTAAACACCATCATGTCTCTAATATAAATTTAAGTTTAGGTGAACCAAAAAGGAGCTATCCTTATAAGTGTATAAATGAATAGCACGCTTGCTGTGGTTTGAATGCCCCCCTAAAACCCCAGTGATCCATCTAAAACCCACATTGAAACTTATTCCCCAGTGTGGCAGTATTGAGAGGTTGAGAGGTGGGCCTTTAAGAGGTGAATAGAGCCCTCATGAATGGATTAGTCCATTCGTGGATTAATGCATTAATGGATTAACGGGTTATTGTGGGAGTGGGACTTCATAAGAAGAGGAAGAGAGACCTGAAGAGCATACTCAGCCCCCTCTCCACGTGATGCCCTGCACTGGCTCAGGACCCTGCAGAGCCCCCACCAGCAAGAAGGTCCTCACCACACCTATCTCCCTCAATCTTGGACTTCTCAGCCACCATATCTGCAAGAAATACATTCCTTCTCTTTATAAATTACCCAGTTTCAGGTATTCTGTTATAAGCAACAGAAAATAGCCTAAGACAACCCTCCTTGCTTATCGTTGAAAAGCTACAAAATTTCTCCAGAACCTGTACAAGGTTGCCGCTATCATCTCAAAATAAATACAATACTAATCAAAAGAGACAGCCCCTATATAGCACCTGTCACTGGCTGTCAGCAACAAGGCACTACACAGTAGGTCTTCTTGACCACAGCAACACCAGTGATATCAGGGTTTGTAAATTCAAACAGGCAGTTCTGTACTATGGAGAACTTCCAAATATAAAGACAAAAAATACATTTAAAAGACCTTGGAAAGCATTCCTCCCTTGCCCCGTGGCCTCACAGTGAGGGGAGCAAGTCCAACAGAGCCAATCCAAAGGAGAGAAGCCTTGGAGAACTCCCCTGCTTCCAGCTCTTTGTTTAAATCTTTCCACAACACTGGCCTACATAAAAAAATCAATATATAAGCCAACCTTTCATAATCAACAGTTCTTGTAAATAGGCTTCCATTCCGGGAACAGCTATAGATTTAAGGCCAAACTCTCTGCTGTGAAATCACTGAATGCCAAGTAAGAATACCTAAATTAGAATTTGGCTCTAACAACACCGATCATCCTTGCCATCTTTTAAAATTTACCTTCACAAATGAAACTTTGTGGGAAGCAACGGAAAAACATGCTTTTCCTGTAAACCTCTCCTTGATATATTTCATCTACAAAAGAAGAAATCTAATTTCAATTTTAAAGTTTCCTTTGCCAGAGTCAATAAAAGTGCAGGCATCTACTTTTAATCTATGCCCATTAGACTTGCACTGATAACCCTTGATTTTACCTTGCTGAGAATCCTTTTCAGCATTTTCATTTAAAATCTCTCTCTTATTGAAAATCACAATGTTTCTCCTAGGGTTAAAGTTTGGGAAGCACTTTAAATACATATATATTTAAATTTCACTTTACTATTGACATTGCTATATAGCATTTGCTTTGTAGCTAATGGTGAGAGCAAAGTCTCAAATTTTATCGGAAGCCCCAGAGACTAAACCTCCAACTCCCCTCATATATTGAGTCATTAGGAGACTTTTCAAGTCAGAAATTCATTTTTCTTTTTTTTTATATAATGCTGCACATAGTTGCTTCATGTTCTACTGAGCCTAGTGCTCAGGTATTTATGAAAACAGAACATTTGAAAAGTCAGTGATCTCAAGGTATCCTGCCTGCACCAAGCACAATGGAGCACCAACAGGCAAAGTGAGACAGAGACAATGATTTCTTTATATGTATTAATGCTACTAAGCAATCAAAGTTTTTAAAAAGCTGGGTTCATGGATTTATATAATATCTTTTTAGGAAGATAATTAAATTAAATAATACATTATTTCCTCCCACACCTTTGGGGTTTTTTTTTTTTTGGTGGTGGGGGAGGGAGTTGTTCTGTTTTGGTTTTTTGAGACAGAGTTTCACTTTTCCAGCCCAGGCTGGAGTACAGTGGTGCAATCTCAGCTCACTGCAACCTCTGCCTCCTGGGTTCAAGAGATTTCCAGCCTCCCAAGTAGCTGGGATTACAGGTGCCCACCATGCCCAGCTAACTTTTTTTTGTATTTTTAGCACAGATAGGAGTTTTGCCATGTTAGTCCGGCTGGTATTGAACTCTGACCTCTGGTGATCTGCCCACCTCGGCCTCCCAAAGTACTGGGATTACAGGTGTGAGTCACCACACCTGGCCCTCCCACACCTTTGAATTTATCTTTGTTTATTCATCAGATTGTTGGTTGTGCCTTTTATGTACTCTTTACTTAAAAATAAAAATTATTTCAACTTTTCTCAAAACTGGCAGTATTTTTCACAACGTGCAAAATTTATTATGCTTACAGGAAAAAGCTTGTGAGAGTCACTGAATTTAAAGATTTCAGAATGAAAGGAGAAACTGCTATAGAAATTTCCTTGTATCCTTACTGCCAAATTTTAAGAAAAGCAAAACTGCATTCATTTGAAAAACTGTTCATATAAATAATTCTGTATTCATTACACTGATTGATCAGAATAATCAATTCTCTACATCAAAATTAAGATGTCCATGTTTTTAAATATTTCACCTTATAAAATTATTTAACGTGCATCATTAACATTCTCTGAGAAGCTCCTCAAAATTTATCTATATTAGACTGCCGAATCTCTGAAGGGTACAATTTTATTGAATTTTTTCATAAAATAATTATGTACTCTATCTAAAAAAATCATTTTAAAATCTAAAAATGATTTTAAAACCTGTCCTTTACAGAAGAAAAAACCTGTAAAATCCAAATAGATTCTGTAATGTAATTAACAGTATTGTACCAATGTTAATTTCTTTGTTTGATAAATGTATCGTCAGTATGTACGATGTTACCATTGGGTGCTGGGTGAAGGGAATACAAAATCTTTGTACTATATTTGCAAGTCTTCTGTAAATCTAAAATTATTTCAAAATAAAGATTTTTTTAACTACTCTTTGAATTTCAGTTTAAGATGGGCAATTGGAGAAAAACGCTTCTAACATTTAATTTAGAGTCTATTCATAAACATGCAATTAATGGAGAACATGTGTTCTCAATTGACTTCTGACATTAAGCCTATTTTATAGTTCTAGAGACCACATTAAAGCAAAAGGGTTAGGATTCCAACATGAGCACGACATATTTGTATTCTCACTTAGACTACAGCCTTTCAAAGTCTCTGTATATCAACTTCTATTTTTGATCACAGAAAAGCAGAGAAAGCAGTTATTTCTTGAACAAAATTCTTCCAAATAGTAAAGCATTTTAAAAACCACACATTGTGAAAAACCTATATTCATGGACAAAGCAAAATATTAAACTTACCTATGTTCATTATTTCCATGGAAATATGACATACAGAGCCAATATATATCTCGACTTATGAGAATTTTGAAGTTTTGTGACTGGCAGACATGTTATATAATCCTTTAATAAATAGTGAAACCCAATTATGCCAAAGTATAATGGTATCCACATGTCTGCCCAATGACAAAGAAAACTGTCAGCTCAAACCCAATGTGGAAATTACTCTTCCTACCAAAAAGCCTAAGAATCCATAAACCCCTCTCCATATTAGCACAAAGGTAAACAAGGGAATTACTCAAATGGAAATGGAAAAAATGAAGATTTGGGAAAATAGAAAAGTTATATTCAAATAATAATGGGTACAAATACTCTGTAGCATGTTAGAGGAAGTAGCCCATGGAAGCAATACAGATGACGAAGGCGCAAGATATCAAATCTAGACTTAGAGTAACTGATACAGATGATGAAAATTATCTGCAATTAGTGAAAAGAGTTCTAATAACAGGACGATTCTGATACCAGCACAAATGAATGGAAAAAGAACAGAATGCCACAGAGAGAAGAGGATGTGAAGAACCTGAACTACCAAACAGGAGAAATTGGAACCAGACTAGAGCAGAGACAATTCACATCATCATTAGAGATATAAAATTATGAGACATCAATTTCTCATCAGGAAGAGCCAGGAATGAATAGTTAAGTGCACTGGTATACCATTTGGTATTTTTGCTTAATATGATTGCACTTAAGCCAATAGTAAAATAAAATCTATACAACTCATATTCCACAGTATACATTCAATCAATCATAATTAATACCTTTATTGGCTTAAACCTGAGTTAAAGAAACTCTCCTGGTCTTCATAATCCTTCCTGGTCCCTGGATGCAGCAACCACACTAACAGTGGGGTTCACTCTGTGCCTGGAGGGACCCAGGTTATTAGCTGGCCCATTAACCATCCTTCAATGCAGACTGTTACTCTACCAAGCCTTGTTTCTGGGTGCTACAAAGGAGATTTCATTCATTTGGCTATATTTAACATTCACAATAAAGTGGCAAAGTATCACCATTTCTTTTTCACTCAATAGCTCTTCAAACAGGCAGCTAAAAAGTGGTACATATTATCTCAGTTTTAAATATTCAAATATAAAACTCACAAAGCGCTCTGTAGTATCATACAGTCAGTGAAACACAGAATAAGGAAAAACTTTCAAAACAATTCAGCCGTTTCACATTTCATAAGAGTTGTATACTTTATTAAGATTTCAACATAATCACATATTAGTGAAAACAATTACTTTTTAAATCCATCAAATCATAAATGTACATTTATAGACCACAGTCTATTACACAGGTCCCCAGAAGTTCTAAGAATGCACAGAAATAAAACAAACACTTGTATCATTTTCTTCTCACATTCATGACTTGAAGTTACTTGTAACCTTCAAAAAACAATCTAAGCTTCACTTGAACTAGCTTCAAATGAGAAGTCAGCAAGGAAACAAGTGTTTTTAGCCAGAGGTCTAGTTTCAATGAACAAGTATAAAAACACTCAATTATTTAATTCCTTGAAGGACTTTTTAAAATCACATGATTTAGTAAAGACATTTGGCCTGCTTTCCTAAAAGGAAAGTAGGTGCTAAGAAAATCAAACCATAGTGGAACTGGGGAATATTTTGGTGAAATGTAAAATCATTAGACTATTTCAGACAATATCGCAAACTTGCCCAAAATATCTGCACATCTTCACAGTTCCTTACTCTAATAAAGGTAAGGCGGCCTTTGCAGGAAAGGGAAAGTGGAGGAACAAAACAGAAGGCACCTTTACACTCAGCAGGTAGATTCCCAGACTTTCTGAGATCACTCTACAAATACTTGCTGAATGCCTAGCATGTGCTTGGCATTGGGCTACAAGAAAACAGTTCTGCTAAGCAAAATGATGTCGTGCTTCACCTCCAGGAGTTAACACCTAGCAGGCAAGGCAGACGACAAACCAAACATTTTATTTATCCTTCTGATACCTGCTAGAAAGAAGAATTTCAGAATGCAGAGCCAGCCTACACAAGAGGTTCATACACATTCAGGGAGGTAAGTAAGGAGAGAAACATTCATTTCTTCAATTAACAACAAAAATAACTCAAAAAAATGCTTCTACTTGATGAGACCATTCTGTGACCGAAGGTATTTCACGTGCATTGTTCCACGTGCATTTAATTTTCACAATAATCTATGGGGGAAATGTGGGATAATATTTAATATCCCAATTATTTAGACTAGTAAACTGAGGCTCGGGGAATAAGGAACTCAACTAAGGTCCCAGCACCTAGGCAATTTATCCTTCTTTGCACAGCCCCACTGAAGCGGACCCAATGCAATCATACACCCTCACCCAGGTGAGAAGGGTTTGCTGGGCTGCCTAGGTGATATGGGTACAGGAAAGGCCAATCCAGAAAAACCTCCCACAACCAGGACAAGCCTCTCCTCCTTCAGTAGCCTGTAAAATGTGAGATTAGGCTTCCCTCTGGGGTCCAAATAGGAAAAGAGCCCACTCCACAATCCTAAAAACCCAAGCAGACAAGAAGAATGTTTTACTAATGCACATTGTCAAAAACAGATCAGGCAAATTTCTTTCAAAATCTGATATTATTTCACAATAAAATTTAAATTTTGAGAGCAAGAAAGTGAGCAGAATAGCTAACACATTCTCTTTTATTAAATATTTTCTTCAAGAAAAATTAACCAAATGAATCAGGTCAAAACAGCTTCTCATAAGTACCATCACACATTGAAATGAGAACTTTTCTTTCACCCACCACCTCTTCCAAAATGCAGCATTGAATGAGACTGGAAGGTAACGGAATAACCTTTGGGTTTTTCTTCTCTTTTTATAAAACTGTCATGCTGCACACATCTCAGCAATGTATCTGTATTCTCTTTATTGAAAGCGGCTCTGTAAAATAGAAATACAGTGTAAAAGATGACCTCCAGCGAGGATCTGTGGTTTGGCTATAAAGGAGACGCCTGAGTTCGTCGTGCAGTTCCACCCACAGCCTGTGGTTCCGGCTCCCTGAGAGCTCGGCAGGACTGCAATGCAGTAAAGGGTCGCTTTCAAACGAAAGGGGGCAGGGAGGGAGAGAGCGAGGTTGCAATTTCCTTGTGTGCACTGAGCCTGAGCATTTTCTATTTCCACTGAATATGAAGAATCATGGTCTTGTTTTAAGGATTTAAGAAAAAGAAGACAGTTGAAAACCAAATGCCTGCTCTCTGCTACAGCAGTTTCTATTGGCAGGCTGCAATTTGTCGAGGGTAGGTAATAGAAATGCAGTTATGTTTGTATAATCCATGAGCTGTTTATCAGCTATGCGAAGCCCAAAGATACAGGTGGCAGCAAATCTCTCTGGGAAAAAAAAAAATCTTTCGACTCTGAAAAAGAAAGAAAGAAATTCCCACCATTTTCATATAAAATTCAGTTCTATTTCACTTCTTTGTAAATCTGAAGCAAAATCTGAAGAGGTTAATGAAGGAAAATTAAGTACCTATAGAATAGTCATGTTTCAAATCACACATGGAACATGAATATGTGTTTCTCAGAAAGAGAATATTTCTATTCACGTCCTGACATATCTTTAGCCCATAATTTGGAGGCAAATTCCACAAACGACAGCTCTGAACTAATCACTCCTTTGATACTAGGTTTGCAATAACCCGAAACCTTCTTTTGAGGAAAAAAAGCTATTTGCAATCAATACACTTAGTCATTTGATGCATTTGTTTGCTTCAGGGTTTTTTTCTTATTATTCTTTGCTTTTCTGGAAGAATCAGTCCTCACTGAAACCTTACCTTTATCTGAAAATATTAAACAAGCATTCGCTAGTTTTGTAGAGAGAAATAACATACACAGATATAAACATGATAGGCTCCTTAAGAATCATGTAAAGCAAACTGAAAATAGCTTCTTTATTGTCAGATATCAGTATTTACTTCTGAGTTGCCATTTTCTTCCCTGCATGTTTTTACTCTGAGATATAATCTTGCTTCATCTTTTCAATGTCAATATGTCAGTCTTCAATTGAACCAACAGCGATGAATATAGAACTTATTTGGTAATAAACAGAAGGTACATGCACAGGCTACAAAAATACCATGTAAATACATCTCAGAATACAGTAGCATTAAATTTCCATTTCAGCATATCTTGCAACCACACTGCGTAACACTAAAGAGACTGAAGTGAAATGACATTTCGGACCAGAGTTTCCCTGTGTGGTTTCTATCCTGATCAGCATCTGCACTTTTTAAATGAAAAGAGGAAAATACACACAAAAAATAATTTTCTCCTGCTTAAATGACCCTTACTGCTATATTGCTTTCTATAACCTCAAGTGAGCTTCAGAACTGCATCCTGCCATCAGCATCCAGCTGTACAAAGAGTAGGCCATCCTAGATTGGTTTTTAATTAATTAATTATTTTTTGATACAGAGTCTCACTCTGTGGTCCAGGATGGAGTGCAGTGGTGCAATAATTACAGCTCACTGCAACCTCTGTCTCCTGGGTTCAAGTGATTCTCATCCCTCAGCCCCCCCAAGTAGCTGGAATTACAGGCATGTGCTACCACACCTTGCTATTTTTTGTATTTTTAATAAAGATGAAGTTTCAGCATGATGGCCAGGCTGGTCTCAAACTCCTAGCCTCAAGTGATCCACCCACCTCAGCCTCCCAGAGTACAGGGATTATAGGCATGAGCCACCACCCCCAGCCAAATTTTTTATTCTTTGGAGAATACTTGTTCTCTGGACTCATAATGACCATGTTGCCAAGATCCTAAAGGTATTAAGATCCTTCTCCTTTACAAGGTCCCTGTTGGGATTCAATGCAGCAATCCCCATAAAGAACATCACACAGCACCAAGCACATAGCAAGCACCGTTAACTTATGGGTGACGGTGGATGGGACTAGAGCTGGTGGTAAAGATGGAAAGGGTGGACAAAATTTGAGTGAATCTCAGTTTGGGTTTGTCACAGCATGCTATAATGATTAGTTCCCTTTCCTATTGCCTGCAATAGGTTTTCTACCGGGGCACAACCGGAGGCAGGACACGTATTCTCACGCCATGGAACAGGGCAGGACCCAAGGACTGTCTGGGTCAGAGAGTATGTGTGGAATGACAGGAGCAAGCTGAGGCAAGCACTTCTGGGGGAGCGTTTTCACATGGGCTTCCCAGGCCAACCTAGTCCAGACAAAGCAGAGAGCTACCCTGTATTCAGTAGTTCTAGGGACACCAGGAAGTCGAGACATGAGACAAAGCTGCAGCTGATTTCTACTCCAACTGCTGCCTCTTTACTATCTGGTGAAGGAAATCAATCAGTCTCCATGGGAAGAGCAGTCCTGATCCACTCCTAAGTCTGCATCAGCCTCTTCTGTCATTTATACCTACTTTTCAACAAAAATGCCGCATGACATAATTCGTGGATGTAACTTAGGAGATCTACATCTTGGTCACAGAGAACAGATCACATGTTAGTTTCAGCCCCCATCATTGCTGACCATGCCTCTGTGGAATACTCAGTTTTTAAAGCAGACTGTCTATAATGAGCATTGCTTTCTTTTAAGCTGCTGCCACCACTGACTTGTGACAAACATCTATTATTTTACACTGACTTTCATAAGTACAAATTCTCAATCAGCAAGAATCAGGTATTATAGCACATACTATGTGCCATGCCTATGTCAGGTGGTGGGGACCACAAAATAAGTGGCCCATCTCCAAGGTCAAAGAGTAGCAATGTAGTGGGGAAGACAGATAAAACTTGATTAACATGACATGGAATTATAACATGATGTGGAAGGACTAAAGCGAGGGTACGAAAAAATTGTGAAAATACAGAGCTAGATATAATTAATTTCTGCCATTTTCTGTCTGAGGTGGCATATAAAATATCCACAGAATTTGTTGCAAACACATAAAAATTAGATAGCCTTTTGATTAACTACATCCTTCTGACATGTTGTCCTTATCCTTTAACCTCAATTCAATTCTCTCCCAGTTCCCATACTATATTATTAATGGAGATGTTTTTCCTTATTATACAGCAAGATTGTTACATAGACATTACTGTCTGGGAGATGCTTGAGAACTTCTTTATCTGATAAAATAATTAACCTTTTAGACTAATGTGGTCACTTATTACTACACACAAAACTCTCAGGGATTCTGACTACAGTACTTAGAAAATATAGAGTATCTGTTTGGCATATATATGTAGTATGTATATGTAGTATGTATAGCCTAGCAAATAACTACTCATAAAAATAAAATCTTACTATAGTTAAAGGATTAAAGAATGATCATCCACACGATCATGCCTCTGTAATGGTCAAATCTCAATCTGGGGGGCTCCTAAAGAACAGAAATTTTACAAAAAATCATTGGGTCCCAAGGCCAACACTACAGGAACAAAAGAGGTGCCATCTGCATATGGTGACTTGAGGATTGTGGAAGAACTATCTGCCCCTTCCCCCATTATTTTTCCTCAATGACCAGGCTACTTGGTTATTAGCAGAAATGTGAAAACAATGCCACCTACATGCTGCAACTGAGAAAGAAATGAATCCAATTTAAGAATGCAAGAATCGGGGGACTTGTGGGTCTAAACAGATTGGACTCAGACTCTGGGTCCTTTGGAAAGATGCCCCTCTTTCCCCTTATTTTTCTCCATAATGTAAAGAACAGATTCCAATAGCTTTACCCATGCAGTCAAGGTCCTCTATCATCTAGTGCTGACCCATCTCCCACCTTCCCCATAACAAAGACTTTACCACAACCAGACTAGCATAATCATCATCCTCAGCTCATGCTTTCTTCTTTCCCCCCAAGTGGAGATAGGGCCAGGCAGAAGTTTTGCTGGAGAATCAGTTCTGCTACAGAATCAGCTCCATTACTCAAGGGATGTCTCTGCACCATTACAGTGAGTCCCAGATGCTTAAATCATACTGTCGATAATCAAATTAGCAACTCAGCCAGAGAGTAATCTCATAAAGAAACATCTAGAAACAGACACCTGACACCAGGTACTAAGCTAAACAACAAACAGCCTATCTGAGGAATATAGATTCTGTGCTCTCAAAGGCATCACAGACTGGATCAGGCTTTAATCTGAAAATGGGGTGTTTTAACCAAAGATCAGCATAACAAAATTTGCATTACCAAATGAAAGATAAGGGCATCATACAATAACGATAGTTGATATTTATTGTGCAACACCAGATGCTATTTGAAATGCTTTCCATGTATTAATCCATTTAACCCTCACAAAAAATCCCTCGGAGGTACCTAATGGTGGTTAGGCTCACATTACAGACAGGGAAATAAGGTTAGAGTCTGAGTAACTTGCTCAAATTCACATAATGCCTAGGTGGCAGAACCAGGCTGTCTAATTCTAGAATCCATGCCCTTAACTCAGTAGTCAGTTAAGGAAATGTCAGACTCTAGGTAGAACTATATATATGAAATGGATCTTTAATGCTTCAGGTTTTCCTAGATAAAATATTTGCTGATTAAAAGTAAAGAAAAGGGATATGCTTGTTATTTTCTATTAATATAATTGCTGAATTATTTGCTTTATGTAGGCAAAAAGCAAAAAATAAAAAGCATTGCTACCCAATATGCCTTAAGAAGCAGAAAAAAATAATCAATGCCTTGTTCCAAATCACAGTAAAGTTTAAAGAACTGAAAATCAAAATTTTCTCCAAAAACCCAGATGAAAGATACACAGCCTGACTGAGGTTTGCTGTGAATTTACCCCATTTGTCAAATAACCTAATCTGAAACAAGTTAATTATTTTTAAAAGGGTTTCACTAAAAGAAAATATTAAATCTTATTGTACTTTATATTTACCTTAATAGTTTTCTAAACATGTCATAATAATTGGTTTCTGAAGGGAAGATTTCACATATTTCTAAGCTATACAATGAAACAACATGCACATATTAAAGATTATACTTATAAACAGTTTCTAGCAAGAAATAAAATATTTTACATTATTAAGTGAAAGATGATACAAAATTTTTCATTTAGTATCTAAGACATCTTTGGAAATACATATTCAAAGGAAATAGGATAGGAGAAAATGTTATCAATTTTTTAATGGTTATCTTTGGCACGTTGAGATTTTATTTCTTTGTGCACTTATGTATTTCTAATTTTCTAAAATAAACATATTTACAATTTTAGTGAAAAATAAAAATTTAAGAGTAAATATGAACAAAAACTCATTAGCAATGTTTCTATGCTCAGCCCTTTGAAGGAACATTTTACCATCTAGTTAAAAAAATTCTCTTTGAATCACACACCACATGTAAGTTTACCTTTATGAGGCCTTTCAGAATTTTATAGACAGCCACTAATCCCAAATAATAAAAAAAAATCAGGCATTCTTTCTCCAGGGGGAAAAGCATTTTTTCTTTAATTTAGAAGATATAAAAGGGGCTTTGGACTCCATCTGAATTCTGGCTCAAATGCTCAGCAAATTAGTTAATCTCTCTGACCTTTGGTTTTCCCACATGTAAAAAAAAAGTTTCCATTATAATTAAGTTCAATAACATAAGTAAAGTAGTTAGCTCAGATGACTGCAGCTCTAGCCAACATTTGGCTACAACTACAATACTATTTTCCTTTTCTCTCTCTTGGTCCTTAAAAATGGTACAACATCCACAATTGAGAGGAAATACAAGTGAATTTTACATAAGAACTGTATTTTGGATTCACCTAAAGGACTAATGGCTCCAAAGTGAGAGACAGAGAAAATTATACTCTATTTTCCAGTTAACAGATGTTTATTGTTCTTGTCAATATAAAATGATTCCAGTTCTTAATGAGCTTTTAACTTTCAGTGGGAGAATTTTAAAATGATGTTACTTGATTTTAAACACATTTTTCATAAATAAACGTTAAACGTACCCATCTTGTTTATTTCTTTCCATCTATCTGACTCTCCTTTGTATCTAACTTTCCTTCTTTCTGTTTTTCTTATTTTAGATATATAGAGAATGCAATAATTACATTATTAAATGCCCAAAATGCTAAGTATTTTCTTAGAGTTGGATAATATATTAGGTTCAATTTGATCGATAGTGCTAAATTATATTATAATCCAAATATGTCAAGTATATCCAAAAAATTATATTTGTTTCATGTAAATAATTATGTTTAGAATGGGTTAGAACTCTTATGGGATATCTATAACACGAAATTTTTGCTTGCAAACATTTATAATCTCTGCCCCATCTCCTAACCTTCAAAGTTTTCTTAACATCACTCTATTCATCATAATTTATCCTAACCAGGTTAAGCAGATTTTACAGATCATGCCGTCCTTCTCACCTAGTATCAGTAACAGAACAAATATAGGATTAGACAAGTATAACTGAGATTTTATCATAAGAATGTAGGTTTTCTAAGCATTCATTATTCTCACATTTGTGGAGTTGCTAACTCCTCTGCCTGCCTTGCTGTTTCCCACTATTTTTCAAACCCTAGAGTAAATAACACCCATTCTGGGAAGCCTTTCTGAACACTTCCCACTCTCCCTCCTTCCTGCAACTCACCATCTCTGATGAGGTTGGGGCTTCTTACATTTTCTCACTATGCACTAGATTTTTACCTCATACCACTCTCACAACAGTAACTAAATTATTACTAGTATAATCTCCGGCTTAATGTCCATGTGAATAAACTATAAGTTCCTTGAGATAAAGACGTACCTATCTAGTTTATCTTTGTATTACAGGTCCTCCTGTGGCATCTGATCTAGAAAAGACACTCCATAAATAAATATTGAATAAATTAATGAATGATACCTTCAGTTGCTATCAGGTAAAATATCAGGGTCTATACTTTCAGTTCTGCATAAACAAGCCTGAATCTCAAGGGTCCATGTAGAATCAAACTGTAGTCATTGTGTAGTTTAGTAAACATGCAATATATGTCAAGAAACCACTTTTCTGCTTCCAGTAAACATGCACACCAATGTAAGCAAAGTTTAGCTGCCATTCATACAAGGTACGTGTATAACAGAAGAATACTTAGAACTACAAAGCTTACAGCAAAAGATGCCCTCTAAATCCAGGTATGTATAGGCTACTGCTTTCCCAAGTTTTGTTTTTTTTTTTCCTTATGCAATTTACTGCGAGAATTGATGGAATGTCTGCTTTCAAATATACCCGGGGCTATTTCTGATAGTTATCAGAAAGATCAAATCCAATGAAGATAGAGTACGAGGCATGAACAAAATTAAAATCAGAAGAATTTAAGTTAGTGTACTTGGAAAGAATATAAAACAGAAATTTCTCTAGTGAATCAAAGTCAGATCTTCAAAGTTGCCTTAAATCCCATAACAATAAACAAGCCCAGATAGCCAACAAGATCAGTTTTATGGAGCACAGTGGATTTTTTAGCTAATGGAATGTTCATTGTGGAGCAGCCTCGAGGTTTATCTATTACTTTAATAACAGGATAATTTAGATAACTCTCTATACCTTCTGAAGTCATGATAAACAGCATCATTCTGGGACAGGAACTGCTCATAGAGTGAAGTGGGCAGCTTAAACTCCTGCCGGGTGCTAAAAAGGAAATAACAAGGACACAAGAGTGGAAAGAAAAGTTCAAACCCTCATTATGGCAGGCACCAAACAATTAACAAAAAGCAACCCCAAAGATTTTGAGACAATAATACAGGCTTTTTCCTAATTTACTTTACAAATAATTACAGGCAGTTCTAGTGAATAAGACAGGTATCATGCATGCCCTTGCTGGATTTATAAAATGTCTTCTGAAATACAAAATAGCAGCACTGATTTCTAAAGAGTATTGGTAAATGTTCTTTACTCCTTTATCATTAATGGTATGCTATAAATGGCATGTTATGTGTATGTCACTTAGAAGCCTTCCCAAGAATTGAACTCAAACTCAAACTCATAATCACAAATTTCTACAATATAATGACAAGTGAGTAACTCAAAGGATACAAGTTAGGGGGATCCAAAAATAATGATACGCAGGTTGGCAGTGTGGCAAGTTTCTCATTTTAGAGGTCGGACTTAAGTGGGTCTTGAAAAATGGATGAGACTACAGAAGACAGAAGAGGCCAAGGATGTGAGGAAAGGCATGAAGAAGACTTCCTGAAAGCAGGAGGGCAGATGTGATCCAAGAAAAAGTCAGCAAGTGGGTTTCCCTGAAGCAGAGGGCACCAGTAATGAAGTGATGAGAGATGGCATTAGAAAGGTATGCAAACTCCTCAAATACCTCATCCCTTACAGCATAGTAAAGTCCTGAGCATTCAGAAGAGAAGATTGAAGGAATCCTTGCATTAAAAAAGCTAATCTGGTGGTGACTGGCTCCTAAAATCTGGTTTGAAAAATAAAGCCAGCTGGGCACTGTCGGAGACCAAGGTAGGGCAGATCACAAGGTCAGGAGATTAAGACCAGCCTGGCTAACACTGTGAAGGCCCGTCTCTATTAAAAATACAAAAAGTTGGCCAGGCATGGTGGTGCACACCTGTAGTCCCAGCTACTTGGGAGGCTGAGGTGGGAAAATCGGTTGAACCCTGAAGGTGGAGGTTGCAGTGAGCTGAGATCATGCTACTGCACTCCAACCTTGGTGACAGAGCAAGAATCCGTCAGAAGAAAGGAAAGGGGAGGGGAGGTGAGGAAAGGGAAGGGGAGGGCCAGCTGGCTTAATCAGAATCACCTGGAGCACTGTGGCCAATACAGATCCCAGGTCCCTCATTCCTAGAAGTTTTGATTCACATGCCTAAAATTAATAATATGCTTATTATTAATTTACATCCATAATACATATGTATTTATAATACATATTTTTAAAACTGGTAACTTAAGTGATTTTATATGTAATTCTGAGGCATAGCCAAGTTTGGGAAGCCCTGATATAGAATATGAAACAAAGCTTCTGACCATATTGGCTTATGGGAAACGATGAAGGCCAGGCCTAGGGAATTTGGACTGGCCTGCCCTGAAAGGCAGGCAGGGAGGCTGCTCAGTTTAAGTCAAAACTGTAAGGCCCAACTAACACATGGAAATGTTTGTAGGGACTTTGACTAAGCCCTAAAACTACATTACTCTTACTTTGCTATGCTCAGTGTTTGGGTGGGGCATTGGGGAGAAGGTTTATTGTGTAAGGACTCTAAATGAATCTAAAAGCTATCTTTGCACATCTTGGCTCCATCTGTTTTTTTGCTATACCCATCTCATAAGGAGATGGCAAGTTCCTCAAAGGCAGAGAACTTGCTCCCTGTATTGCAGCCCCTACAATAGTGTTGGCACAGATTAAGCAAGCAATTTCCTTTTTAATGAATGAATTAAAATCAGTCTTTTCAATCACCAAAAAACAGCTGCTGTTCACGGATCATTGAGAACCATGTCTAAAGTTTCCATTCCGCAGGTGAAAACTAGAAAGATTCAGTGATGTCCAGCATGGATTCTGAATGCTTTTGTATACACTGGAGGGTTCCAAAATAGAGAGGTGATCTGGGAGAAACTTTAAAGAAAACAACAAGGCAAAACACAGAGGCAACAAGAGTAGCAAAATCTTCATGGCAGCCCAACTTCAGCCTGATTATAATGCATCTACCATTTGTCAACAACATGCCTTTCTGAGAGCTTTTACCTCCTAAAGTCTACAAGAGAATTTCCGGGTCATGAAGGAATTCTTTCTCTTCCTATATTAGTCCCTTCTCATGCTGTTAATAAAGACAAGCCCAAGACTGGGTAATTTATAAAGGAAAGAGTTTTAATTGACTCACAGTTCAGCATGGCTGGGGAAGCCTCAGGAAACTTACAATCTTGTCAGAAGGGGAGGCAAACATGTCCTTCTTAACATGGCAGCAGGAAGGTGAAGTGCTGAGCAAAGGGGGAAAAGCCCCTTATAACACTATCAGATCTCATGAGAACTCACTCACTACCATGAGAATAGCATGAGGGTAACCAACCCATGATTAAATTACCTCCTACCAGGTCCCTCCCATAACAGGTGGAATTTATGGGAACTACAATTCAAAATGAGATTTGGGTGGAGACATAGCCAAACCATATCACTTCCCATTTAAGAGTTTAAGAAATCTGATAGACCATCTTCAAATGCCAAGAATTTAGTATTTGAGAATTGGTAGGCCTTACATATTTATTTTTCTGAAAATGGACAAGGCTGTAATGGCTATATAATCAATTTTTCCTTTAACCCAGATTTTCAAAAATTACCTTAATTTTGTAAAATCAGTTGGACTGACCATGTTGTTAATGAATCTGGCTATTTCCTTCACTAATGACCTTTAAGTACATCAGCCTAACTTTAAAAGAAGGAAACTAAGACCCAGAGATATAATGCCATGCCCTAGGTCAGTTTCAGAGACACCACTAAAACTAAAATCTTTGCATTTTAGTTCTACTATATAATAAATTCTACTATATTATAAGAATAAATTCTACTATATAATGCTGCCTTATTTATTTATTTCTTCATTTATTTAATATGAGATGGGGTTTTACTCTGTCACCCAGCTGGAGTGCAATGGCGCAATCATAGCTCACTGCAGCCTCAAATTCTCAGGCTCAAGTGATCCTCCCACTTCAACCTCCCAAGTAGCTGGGACTACAGTTTCACGCCACAACACCCAGCTAATTCTTTTTTTAATTTTTCTAGAGACAGAGTCTTGCCATGGTGCTCAGGATGGTCTCGAACTCCTGGGCTCAGGTGATACTTCTACCTCAGCCTCCCAAACCGTTGGGATTACAGACATGGGCAACTGCACCCAGCCCTGCCTCTTTGAAAAAAAAAAAAAAAAAGCCTAGGGTTTAATGAATTTTAAGCCTAGTGCTTTTTATTACATCGGTGTTTATTCCTTCAGAAAAGTAATCAAGGAGAGACCAACACAATGACAAACTGGGTTTAGATTTGCACAGCTAAGATTCCTAATTTTAAAGAATTCCATTTTACCAAGTAAGAGAAACTAAATTGTCCTTGACATAGGTTAGAAACGGAAAGCATAAAATATAAAGTATGCTTAATTTCTCCAACACAAGTTTCTAAAAGCCATTTGTGGGAAGGGGCATACTGGCATTGTTTAGAATCACTGGAGCATGATGACAATAAAAAGCAGACAAACCTGGTTTTATTTATGCACCCGCTAACTGCACCAGAGGCCAACAGCTCCCATCACTGTCCTTGGTGGGCCACTTTAGAGGGCCAAGATGGGAGATATATGTAGAAATAACCCTCTGGCACAAATCACTGCCACAAATAGTGTCACTAGAGGTAGAAATAATACTGGAGAAACACAGTATAACATTTGAGATCTTAGCAAGGGATATAAAAATGGGTAGCAATGAATGAAAAGCAGTTCAAAGTATTTCTGAGTGATATGGTTGGCTGAGGGAGCCCTGTGTAGATGGTGCATGGAAGTCCCACAGAACAAAGAGAAGCCTGTCCTGGGGGCAGCTCTTTAACCTCCTCCGACCAAAGAAATCAGCCTTCAGCTTCTCCTTTGGGATCAGGCCCTGATTTGACTTCAACATTCCTTCTTTTATGTATTAATCATTAGTTGATAGGTTAATATAAAAAAAATTGATACAATGTAAATACTACAGAATGAATTCTATGAACTTGAAAGGACAGCTCAAACTGTTACATGAAGGAAGGGTCCCCTTCCACCTCACCCAGCCTCTTCCATTCCTAAATTTGTGCTGTTCAGAATACCTGTCTGTATTACCCATTCCTGCCAACGCCCATCCTATGTGCAGGGAAACACTTTGGAGTCCAGGCTAGGGGTGCTGGCTTGATAGGCACGTGTCCCTTTCCTCACTTACAGTTCAGGTTTTACCCTCCTCTGAGGGAGACGCTGACCTTCACAAATAGGAAAATTGGTTTTGGGTAATACTTCCTCCATCCTACAGTCAAGGATTCCACTGTGCAGAGTTTCATGTTCAAAACACTTAGGACAATGCTAAGTGCCCTGTCTCCTTCTCAGAGAGTGAAAATGCACCTCAGTCATATTGTAAGCTCTAAGAAGTCATATGTTAGAGAAACATGATAAAACCCCATCTCTACTAAAAATACAAAATTAGCCAGGTGTGGTGGTACATGCCTATAGTCCCAGCTACTTAGGAGGCTGAGGCAGGAGAATCACTTGAACCTGGGAGGTAGGGGTTGCAGTGAACCACTGCATTTCTTCAAATGTATGCAATCATTTATTTACTAGTAAGTTTTAAAGTTTCAAAAATGTATGGGCACCAATTTAATTAATGTGCTATTTAACACATTTCTAACCGCCTGTTATTCTGACACTACATTTAGTGGAAGTTACCTCCAAGGCCAATTAGGCTTTTCATCTGAGAAGGGCCTGGGAGGTGACAGGTTCTTGTTGACATGTAAGAGGAAAACTTCACATTCATTGCTATCAATTTACAGCCTGTTTTTTTCTGGCACCTCCAAATGTTTGTTTTTTGTTTGTTTGTTTGTTTGTTTTTTGTCATATTCATTCCTTTCCCTTTAAAACAACCTCCTTTAGTGGAGTTTTTCTCCTTGGGGCTGTTATTTACAAGATGCCCTGAATCAGAGGTCATTAGCTGATACGACATTCATCTTCTTTCAGGACTAGAAAAATCACCAAATAATGATTAAAGGCAGAGGTTTTTTAAAGTATCCCAACCATATATCTCAATTCAATATTGATTTAAGTGACTAATTTTTCTATGATGGTACAGCATCCTGACCAATCAAATAGAATGTTTACAGAGTGCATTAATCATGGTTTACAGTTTTCTTATAGGTATGATGGATAGTGAACAGTTTATGAATCAATAAACTGGCAAAAAAAATTATTCAGGACTAGAGATATGGGAGCAGATATAAGACCAGCTTGATTTTCATGTTTTTTTTTAAATTTCAGCAGTCTTTTAATTATAAATTCCATAGTTTAGTTTATATTTAAGGGTTTCTTTTATCAGCTTGCTTTTACCATTATGAAGCCCTGGAAAATAAGTTCAGACTGTGGAGCTTTTTCTGCACTTCAATGCGATGTCAAACTGCAAATAATAGCTAGTGGTGCAATTTATCCAGAGAAAACAATATTTTAAGTAGAACTGTATAAAATGATCTGTATGTTTCCTTTCCTCAGAAAGCAGACAAGATTTAAAGGTTAAACCTAAAGTGCAGTACAAAGAAATGGATCAAGATTTTGCTAAGCAGAACAGATACTGTGACAATAAAGATTTTTTTCTTCCTTTCCATAATTCCGAATTGTCATATTTCTTTTTGTTGTTTTCACCCTTCAGCCCAATTCACATGTATACCATGATCTTATGGCTAATGGATTGATTTTTATTATGTCTTTCTGCTTTTTGCCTCTTGCTTTTTGCATACTTTAGATCTATTTTTTAATCCTATTGGAACCCAGGAATTATAGAGTCAGCTTCATAAGATCTTCCAGACTCTCAGCTTAACCTCGTTCCTCACACAAGAAAATTGCCCTCATAGTTCCAATGGCTGTTCCTTCTCTACAGAACATTTTCCAAAGGCAGAATTTTGAGCAGCAGTTCTTTCATTTAGGCATGTGCTGGACTGGAGCTTCTAGCTATGCATTGTCTAGAATGAGAATCTCAAGGTAAGCACAGGTTCATGTGTGTTTTCTCGCACCCCCGAGATGGCACTGATATAAAAAAAAAAAGCATAGTATGTGAGAATAAACATCAAGACAAAAAGTGATATATGACAGGTCTCACATTCGTGACAGTATAGCTGCTGAGATGTCTTATCTAATAGTCAAGGACCAACCCTTAGACAGCGTGCTCCATCTTAGGAAATAGACTCCTGGAGATTTATTTGAATTCAAAATATGACTTATCTGAGCTGTACATTTAATTAGTTTCCTTTCAGTCTTAACCAAGAAATATTTCAGTTTAATCAGAAGACAGCTCAGTGCTTGAGAAAGAAGAATCTGAAAATTCTCTGATGCTCCCAATGATATTCTAAATGTGCAATTCATCTATCTAGGTTAAAGGATTAATGTTAGAGACAGTAACTTGAAAACACTATTTGCTGACACGTTTTCATTTCTTTATTCAACAGACATGTACCTATTATGTAACAGGCATTTGCTTTACCCTGAGCACTGATTTTAAAAAGAGATAAGGCCCAGCGCGGTGGCTCACACCTGTAATCCCAGCACTTTGGGAGGCCGAGGCGAGTGAATCACAAGGTCAGGAAATCGAGACCATCCTGGTCAACATGGTGAAACCCGTCTCTACTAAAAATACAAAAAAAAAATTATCTGGGCATGGTGGTGCGTGCCTGTAGTCCCAGCTACTCAGGAGGCTGAGGCAGGAGAATTGCTTGAACCCAGGAGGCGCAGGCTGCGGTGAGCCAAGATCGCACCATTGCACTCCAGCCTGGGTAACAAGAGCGAAACTCTGTCTCAAAAAAAATAAAATAAAATAAAATAAAAGGGATAAGACACAGTTCCTGCTCTCAAGGAGCCCGGAATCTAGTGTTGGTGGAGGCAGGGGTGGTGTGGAGAGCAGACAAGAAAACAGATACTTTGAAATAGAAGCAATAAATGCTTTGACTCAAAAAACAAATTTAAAAACTGTAAGTATTTAAGGTCTGAGTAACTATTATGCCTGAGGAAGTCAGAGAGGACCCCAGAGAGGAACTGAATTTGAACTGAGTGCTAAAGAATTGTTACCCTTCCAGGAGAAGAGGAAATCTGTTCCAAGAAGGAACAGCTTGTTCAACAGCACAGTGACACAAGAACCCGGCTACCTTAGGAACAATCAAAACAGGGTCCCTGAAACAATCATGGGAAATGTTTGAGGATTAAAATACTGGCAGGAAATGAAAGTGAAAGGCAGCAAAGGGCATATGTAAGGCCCTTTACAGTAAATATATGCTGTCTGCCCACTGTTAATTTTTCTGAGGAAGCACCCCCCTACTCCTCCTAGTTGAGGAGGCTGATAACACCCTGCTTTCAGCTCCAGCTGTGAGCAAGGGAGCCAGGCCCAGCCAATCTGAGATCTCCATGTGCACTTAGATCAAGTAATAGGATCACTCATAGATGCATGACCCAACTGGGACAATCAGAATCCCCATCAGGGTTATCAGCAGGTCCAGCTTCAAGCACATAACCTGCTAGTTCCAAAGGCCCTGTGCTTAGAAGAATCTTGCACTTGGTTTAACGCTCTACTGTTGCCATTTTGAAATTCTCAATAATTTCAGCTTTAATCTTATGTTTTGTAAGTGATGTCCAATGGAACAACAGGAAATGCACATGAGCAAGGAAATACACACCTACTTGTAATATAGCATTTACGACACCCTGTGAACACAGCATTCCAGTAGACTCGCTTTGCATGGAAGTTCCACAAGACTCAAAGTGACTGCAAATAAGTATGTTACATTTAAAACTGAATAAATGGGGGTGCCGACAGCCCCAAGAGGCCATGCTTCCATTCAAACCAGAACTTGCTTCCAATGCAGCAGGCAGGCAATGGTGTTTTAAGAAACAACTCCAAATAACTTCATCATATCCTTTTCTCACTTGTGCTACTTCTCTTTATTAGACAAACTCACTGAAAATAATGGCATAGAAGAAGAGAGAACTATAGGGCCACCCATAGTTCCTTTCCCTTTCAGTCCTTCCTTACTCATCAGTAAGCTGAAGAGCACTGGTAGATGTGAGTGCATTGAGAAATGACATATAAACAGTTAAGTTAGTTTTGCAACCATTTCTACTGCTCTACTAAGAACAAAATACATATGCAAAATATAAATTGTGTAATTTCAGTGATTCCATATATGAATTAAAGGCTTTTATATTTGCATTGGAAACTGGCACTGCACAATATAACTGGTAAGATTCATGTTCATAATTTAAATTTTTAATTTTTCTTTACATAGACATTCAATGGGAAATTTTTAAAACACCATGACAAACTGAAAGACAGAATATAGAAGAAAAGAAAAAACTTTTCAGTTTAGTATATTTAGTACACTTTTTTCCTTCTTTTTGAACATGGGACCCCACAACTTATGGTGCTAGCCCTGGCTACCAGGAAAGATCCTTTACTTTCTTCTAGGACCCCGAGTTACAAGGACAATGTGAGCTGGAGTTGCATGTGACTATCTTGCCTGGCCAGATGGATTAAGTCATCTGTAGTAAGAGAAATCAAAGCCAACATGCAAAGAGAAACACAGCTGAGAGAAAAAAAAAGAGAACTAACATCGTTGTTGAGCTCCTGAGTGTGGCCAGACCCAAAATTAACTGCACACCTGTCCTTCTTTGTTATGTAAGTGAACAATTTCTTCTTTTTTTCTTTGAGTTGGCGGAGAGCTTAAATAATTTGAGTTGGAGTTCTGTCACTTGCAACCAGAGTACTGACTGGTAGTGTCTCATATGCTAGGCATATGTGGATTAATAAGGAAGTTTTTAAATGCATACCGCTAGAGGCTGGTGAATAGAGGTTTCAGAGAGTCAAAAAGAAAAGCGATCTGGATTATTTCAAAAATGATTTTCATAATTTCAAATTATAAAAAAAAATTTATTTTAAAATATGTATGAAAGATATAAACAACATTTGTGAAAGGTAGAAAAGTACCAGTAAAATGAATGTGTGTACTTACCATCTGATATAGTTTGGACATTGTTCTCTCCAAATCTCATACTGAATTGTAATCCCAATGTTGGAGGTGGGGCCTGCTGGGAGGGATTTTGATCATGGGAACAGATTCTTCATGAATGGTTTGGGCCATCCCCTTGGTGCAAGTAAGCTCATAGTCTGAGTTCACACGAGATCTGGTCATTTAAAAGTGTGTGGCACCTCCCCTCCCACCCTCTCTTGCTCTTGCTTTTGCCATGTGACATAGAAGCTCCCACCTTGCCCTCTGCCATGAGTAAAGGCTTCCTGAAGCCTCACCAGAAGCGGTGCTTCCTACACAGCCTGAAGAACCAAGAGTCAATTAAACCTCTTTTCTTTATAAATTACCCAGTCTCAGATATTTCTCTACAGCAACTCAAAAATGGCCTAATACACCACCCAATTTTAAAATATCTACCTGTGCCTCTAATATCCCCATAACACTTCCCCCAATTCTACCACTGCCCACACTCACTCATCTATCCCAAAGTAACCACTATCCTGAACTTTGTGATTGCTTTTCTATATCATTTTGTAGCTTTTCCAGGCGGATTGTGGAAGAAGATTTGAAGGGGGCTAGGAGACCAGCTAGGAAACACAGGATAACTCTGAGTTTGGCTGATTATCATTAATAAGTGCTGTGTGTAGCCACCAGATCATGTTTCACTAAATAAAATGTTGGTAACAGATAAGTTTATAAAATGACCTTTTCATCATAGTTTTTTTTGTTTGTTTGGTTGGTTTTTTTTTTTTTTTTTCTGCCAGCGTCTTTGCCTCTTTGTTTTCTTTAATCATGGGCAACTATTCAATCAGGGCAAGAATCAAAAGCCTCACCATAACAAGACCCAATAGCTAGGTCACAGAAATGAGCTTTGAATTTGGGCTATGGGACTCAGAAAGTAGTGGGTTTGCTACCTGCCTCAGCAATACAGCCAAAGAGAGGTAGAAGAGTGGGAAACAGGAAGGAAAGAAAAGGGTGAACAATCCATATCTGCTGCTACATTCTCTCTCCCAACATGTGAAAAAGCTACCAAACACACAGTATGGTACTTCTCGATTTATCTGTGACTGCCCTTCTCTCCATTAATTCATGTTAAATGAATCACAGGGATAAAAATGGGAATATTTGGCCCAAAGATATTCATGTCTAAATGTAAAACTTTGTGCACTGTGGCACTTAGTTTGGAGGTAAGTAGTTGGGTTTCCTAGAACGTAAGGGAAGCTCCGTTTCACATCCTCACATTGCTGCTGGCTCAGAAACTAAGACCTTCGGCTCTTACAGGAAGATTATATGGACACTGTGACTACCTGGATCCTCCTCCTCACAGGCAGAGCAATTTTTCTGTGTTGTACTGAGAGTCTGACTTCCACTGTTCCATTTTTCTCTGTTGGGTGAATTAGCAGGCTTATGATTGTTATCCATGAATGGCCTTTCACTTAGGTTCTCTGAGCACAGTGGGTATGGGCCAGGCCATAGTCCTGGAAGATGCCTAGAGGAATATCACTCTGTAGGCCCAACCCATCTCCCATGAGGATCCCACCAACTAAACTATGGGGAAGGGGAATAGGAAGGACATTTTAGCCCCACATCAAAGCCACATTCTTCAAATTTAGGCATCATAAAATTCCTATGTGTATTTCTATGTTCTAGTCTCAGTGTCTATGTCCTGTGTCTAATTCTTAATTGGTTCAGAACTCAGAGGAGATATGGAATGGACTAATTTGGCCCCCCAAAATCCCGAAACCCAACATCCCTTAAATTATGTAATTTAGTTAACTCTTTATGAGGCTGCCTTATAAATCATAAAAAATTTCTCTCCTTATGAAGCAAATTAAATGGTACAGTTTGTAACACAATTCTGAGGGGAAGAAAAACTAGATATGTAAACTTATCGTATGAAAGTCAATTTTCTCCCTAACTTAAAAAGTCCAATAAAACAATAGGATTTTTGACCCTCCAGTTTTTCTGTAAACCATAGCCTCCTTGACTACAGACTTAGCATTTGTAATGCTCTCCAAACTCCCTGTAACAATCTCCAAATACTTAAATCAGCAAAACAAATTTACCCAGGAGCAACCTAGGCGCTGCCAGCATCAATTAGAAATAAGTGATGTAAAACAAATTGATGAAGGATAATTTCAGTGCAACACCATTTCAGCTATATATAATATCTTCCATCTCTAAAAATAAGCAGACCTGAATAACAACAACAAAAAAATTCTCTAAGAAATAAACAAACATTTGTTCCATTCAATAAAAACAAATTGCTTTTCTGTTATCTGAAAGGGGTCAGTCAAACACAAATACTGGCATTGAACCACAGCATTTGAATACTTTGGCACAAGTGTTTTTAAACCATTCCTTTGCATGATTTAATAAAAATGGTGCTACCATAGGAAAAATAATGAAACAGAAAACTTTACAACATATAACTGAGTGACAATTAAGCTTCATTATACTACTAATGGTTTATATGGGATTTATTCCTTAATGCCCTTGAAATTATATATTTGAAAAAGATTGGTTTTAAAATAACATGACTCCAAAAGCTAGAAAATCTAATTTTCTACTTTAAAATTGTTGTCTACAAATAAATAAGAAAAAGCTGATTCTAAATAAGTCATCAAATCCTTATGTACTCAGTACTCTTCAGTACTCAGTTCCTTCCATCCCTACCAACTGCCCCCAAGTTTTACTTTTCATTCGTTTCTGTTCTGATTGTTCCACATTTTTCCATATTGCTCAGACCTGTGCTGTCTCCCACCTAACTTGCAGTGACGATGTTTTCCTGACACTAACAGGCTTTCATTTTCCCTTCTCTCCTCACCAAAATCTCTTTATATCTTCATGCATTCTCTTTTCCTTCCTCAGTTGTGAGTCCTTCCTGTTCCAGACTAACCTTAAGAAGCTTTTCCTTTATTCCATCTTTGCCTCTGCCTGTTACCCCCTCTCCTACAAGGGTGATCAGGACTTCCTTTTCTGACAAACCACCTCACAGCTATTTGTATCAAGTCCATGTCCCAAATTCACTTGCCTATGGAGGCCAGGGAAAGCATGCAAGTGAGAGAAGTGAACTGGGTTTAAAGGATAACTTCCGGGCATGGAGACTGTGTGATGAGTAGGGAGAAAGGATGTGATTCCTAAGGTGGACAACCAATTGGTACCAAGAGAGAACAAAGTCCTGGTGTTGTCAGATCTCCCCATTTTTCAAGAGAAATTAGAGACTGTGTTTTATATAAAACCTCCCAATATGTAAAGGTTGATAACAATTTTTTTTTTCATCTTTGAACACTCTGTGGACCTCAATCAAAGCACCTCGGTGAGGCTCACAGTCAGTCAGTCTATTGCCTCTGCCTATCCTTGCTACCTCTGTGTCCTCAGGGTCCTACTCCCTACTTGCTTTGCAATCCAGCTGCCAATCACACCACCACACTGAAACTCACCACAACTCTCTCTGGCTCCTTCTTAGTTCTTACCATCCCCAAATGGCCATAGCATTTCACATCAGTGACTGACACTCCTAGAAGTTCCCTCTCTTGGTTTCCATGGCATGGTGTTTTTCTGTTTCTCTTCTTTCCTCATTGACTGTTGCTTCACCAGTTCCTCCTCCTCCTCTTTACTTCCTGCACCTTCTATACTACCTTGGTGATGCAGTCATCCACATGTGTGGGAGTTTCATATGGAGAGAATGCCTGGACAACGAACTCCACAGGGGCAACTTTTCAGAGGACAATGTTGTTTAAGATAAACATCAACTATATTTTGCATTCAAAGGAAGAGATGTGGCAGTGTTTCTGATCCTTGGATACACAACAAAATCACCTGGGAAGGGGGCTGGGTTTTAATTGGTCTGAGCTATGCCCTAGCAGGATTCTTTTAAAGCCCCTCAGGTGACTCTAACATGCAGCAAAGTACAGCACCACTGGCAGAGATGGTGGCTAAGTAACTACTTAAAATTGATGAATTCCACCTAATGCAAATTGCTACTTTCCAGGTCTGCCAGCCAGGGCAGCTTCACTGACTCACTCAACGAGTGTTATTGAGAGCTCTGATGTGCTCTTGCCATGGGACTACAGGAAAGCAAGGGAACTGGCTGAGCCAGCACAGCTTGCTGAACTTCCTCCCTCAGATTGTATCTTGGATCATCTACTAAACTTTTCCATGAAAGTGAAGTGTTTATTTCACTGTAGTATAACATGAAGAACTTTCTACCACCAAGACTTTTTTTATGGCTTCTAAATGGAAAGCTTCCAAATTTGTTTTCTATCTCCCGAATTCTGCATAAACTTACAAACTTTACCTCTGTGTTTCCAACTGCCCTCAATTTTCCATTACTGCAAAATAATGTTTTCATTCTCCCACCCATTAAAGTGGGAAATCATCACACAATCCTTGACTCCTCCCTCTAATTTCTCGTTTAGAGATAATACTGAGTCTTCGCTCTCACACTGTTTCTGCCATCTGTCTGTGCCTTCCTATGTCCACTACTACCTTCCAACTTAAGACATTGTTGCTTCATGCTTGGCCCATGGCAGTGGTCCTCAGCAATCTCCCTGCTTCCAGCCTCTTCCTCAATCAGTGCATTGTGCTCTGTGATTGTATGCCTTTCTTCTTACAAACCTTTCTTGTACCCTGCAGGAATAGACTTAGAGACAGACCTACAGCCTGAGTCTGCTGAGATACCTCACTCCACCATCCAGAGTCTCCATTAAAGACTCAGGGATGTGTTGAACTTGTTTTGCAATAGTTTCTTGCACCTGGTGAGCAGGTGAGGCTAAAGCCAGAGTCTTCCGAACAGTCAGGCAAGTGGCCAGGAGGCTATAAAATTCACTGGAAATGCAAGGGTAAGCTTCTACCTCCTTCCCAAATCCTGACTCACAGAAGTAGATTCAGTGGCAGTGGAGTCTACTTCTGTGGGTATGTATTCAGCCAGGAGAATCCAAAGTGCCCCTTGTATGAACTTTGGGAGAGCCATGGCTCCACCTGGGGAATACACCAAACAGTCTCCTGCTTTCAATAACTGTCATCAGTCATCTGTACCCAGGATGGAGAACCTACAGGTACAACTAACCATGGATCAAATATAATAATTTTTTAAAATTAAAAATAATACCAATTTTAAACTAGAGTATAACAACTATGTACATAATATTTACACCGTATTAGGTATTATAAGTAATTTAGAGATGATTTAAACTAACTGAGAGAACGGTGGCAGGTTATATGCAAATACTATCCATTGTAGGGACTTGTACATCTGTGGATTTTAGAGTCTGCAGTGGCCCTAGAACGAATCCCCTATGGATACTGAGGGAAAACTATACTTCCAGATGGATATGTTTGTGGAGACTTTGCCATTGAAGAACTTTTTATCTTCTCGTCACATCTGTTGTCATCTTTCTATATGCTATAACACTCTCCCAAAGTGATGGCCCCATAGACCTGCAGCACCCAACAATTAAGACCCATGCTCCTTTGGGCTGGCATTCCAGTCCTTTCTAGTTTGGTTTCCTAAGTCCTTCTGGCCTTGTCTCCCTCTATAGCTGTATACCTACCTGATATGGTTTGACTGTCCCCATCTAAATCTCATCTTGAATTCTAGCTCCCATAATTCCCACGTGTCATGGGAGGGACCTCCTACCAGGTTCCTCCCATGACACGTGGGAATTATTGAATCGTGGAGGCAGGTCTCTCTCATGCTGTTCATGTGATAATAATTAAGTCTTAGGAAATCTGACAGTTTTACAAAGGGAAGTTTCCCTGCACAAGCTCTCATGCCTGCAACCATGTAAGACATGCGTTTGCTTCTTCTTTGCCTTCCACCATGATTGTGAGGCCTCCCGAGCCATGTGGAACTGTGAGTCCATTGAAGGAAAGAGGTTTACCTTTATAAATTGCCCAGTCTCCAGTATGTCTGTATTAGCAGCTTGACTAATACACTACCCTATGGTCTAATCTTAATGGGCTATTTGCAACATTTATTAAGACCAAGAAGAATCTGAATCACTGAGATGTCCCATCCAAAAAAAAGAGTATGGGCTTTCTTATTTTCCACTTACTGAATTATAAAAACACAACATTTCTGAAGCTAGAATTTCAGCATGATGGGAGCTTTAATGAAAATTATTCCTGTTGAGTTGAATAAGCCTGCCCATTTCTCACTTTAACATTATGATTATAATTTTACATATCATTTGATAGCACTTGACAAAGTGCTTTGCTTATATTATCTCTTTAATCCATACAACAATCTTGTGAACATTTGCAAATGAGGAAATTGATGCCCAAGGATATTATTTTGACTTTCCCAAGGTCACACACATCATACAGTAAAAATTAAATCTCTTTCGACTCTTTTACACGAATACAGATGGCTTTCAGTCCCAGATCTTCTGGTTTTAAAATCCCATTAGCATTTTACTACCCAGTCATGCTTTATTTACTAATGTGAACCTCCACATTGTTCACCAAAACTCACAATGAAAATTAATAAAATAAACTACCCATCTTTGAGCATTTCAATGCAAAAGCTCTGCTTCCTTGGTGATATCATTCTCTTTTAGAGCTATAATAAGGGGCATATGCCTCTCTGCAGATCAGTGTTATTATAGACTTGATATACCAAGACTATTTGCAGATGGAGAAATGAAAGCTTGTAAAAAGCACTAGAATTGAACAAAAAGGATAGTAATGAAAAGGTAGGAAGACAAACAGCATTTCAGCAATTACAATCCTCTGTACAGAAATCTGTCCAGCATCAAGCATTGGCCTGTTTATGTTGTCATGCAAAAATATAACTGCACTATTTACCTTCTATAATGCAGAAGAGAGGACCAAAAAAGCCAAGCGTCATTTCTTTATTATTGTCATTTGCCATAGATTCCAACGCTAGAAGGAAGAAGTAGAGATTATAAAACCATAAGTAACTGCTCTTTTTTATATTGGTAAGGATAATGTGTGTCCCTGGAAAAACCCTTGGCATCGCAACGGAATATGGGGCTCAGAACAGCTGCAGTGAATGAAGGAGGCATGGGAGGAACTCTCAGGACCCCTCTCATGGCACACTCCTGGGAGGGCTCAAATGGCTCAATTTGAAAGTAGTCAAATTTGAAAACCTTTCACAGAAAATATGTACGCACTTTTAAAAAGGAACATTTCCCAAGGCTTTCACTCAGCTATAGGAATTTAACGTGAAAAGGAAATACACAGACACAGACAGACAGACACACACACACACACGCACACACACACACACACAGACTCACACACATAATAACAACAGTTGAGACAGAAAATCAGCAGAGGAGATTGATAGTCAAAGAAGAGTTGAAAAACATTTAATTTTTACCATATTTCTTGTACATTAAAGTTGTTTGTCTAATAAATGTACATTACATATTTGAGAAGTTAACAAATATAATATGAATTGCAGTTTTTTAACATATGCTTCAAATATACACACCCTGTGACCCAGATATTTCTCTTTTAAATATATGTGCAAATATGTCTGTATTAGGACATAGACATATATGTCTGCATTAGGACATTTGGTGCAGTAACGTCTGTAATACAAAAGATTAGATGGTATCTAACTTTTCTCCAATAGAATGGTTCAATAAATTCTAGCACATCCATTCGATGTAAAACTCTGCAGCTATAATAAATAATAATATAGCCACACACAAAATACTCTGCAAGATAAACTGTTTCACAAAAAAAAGTAAAAAACAATATATATATAGCACATTGCCACTTTTTGCAAAATGTGTATGTGTTTAGATAGATAGCTTTAGATAGGCAGGCAGACATATAAGAAAATAAATATTTCTCTATCTACTTGGAAATATTCTAGAAGACAACAGAAACTAGTAACAGTGGTTGAGCTGGGTTTCTGAGAAATTAGTGATTTGCGGTAAGAAAAAAAATTTACTTTTTATTCTATATCCTTTTTACTTTTAGTTTTTTTAAATTTTGGTATGCGTTAATTTTTTAATTTTAAAAAGATTTTTTAGGCCAGGTGTGATGGCTCATTTCTGTAATCTCAACACTTTGGGAGACTGAGGCAGGAGAATCACTGGAGGCCAGCAGTCTGAGACCAGCCTGGGCAATGTAGTGAGACCCCATCTCCACAATAAAATAAAATAAAAATTAGCCAGGCATGGTGGCACATGCCTGTAGCCCCAAATATTTGGGAGGCTGAGACAAGAAGATGCTTAAGCCCAGGAGTTTGAAGTTACAGTGAGCTGTGATTGCACCACTGCACTCCAGCCTTGGCAACAGAGAAGACCTTGTCTCTAAAAATTTGTTTTAAGATTTTTGTAAAAATCAGTGTCTCATCACAACGATAAAGAAAATTCATATCAGCTACCTCTACTGATCAACTTTGCTCTTCATCCATAAATCTGAATGATCAAGCATTAACAGTGTCTATAGAGCATCAACAGTCCAAAAGAGAAGGACCAACATGAGCAAGGAAACCAATCTACCCAATGTGAAAGAACACTACTTAATATTCCCAGTGATATTTGAAATGATAGATATTGCACCCTCCATAAAACTAAGGAAACAGAAAACTAAGTGTTCTTGGAAAGTGAAATATGTTTGATAAATATAAAAAGATTATACATATTACAGAATCAAAACAAAAAGATATCAAAAATATGAAACTAAAGTTGAAACATAGGAGATAATTTCTCAAGAACATACTTTCATCAAAGTTCTGAAAAGAAAGAACAAAAAAGAAATGGAGATGAAATAATCAAATAAATTACTGAAGAATATCTCCTAGAACTGAAGAAAGACCTGGGTCCTCATACTGAGAGTCCCAGTGAAAACCATACAGAAGACACAAACAAATCCTTGTGAAACTAAAAATCCCAAAGACAAAGCAAAAGTTCCACAAAGCCTTCCTAAGGACAAAACAAACCAACAAAAAACAGGTTTCTTTCACAGGAATGAGAACCACAATGACATCAGATTCATCATCTATTGCACTCAACACTAGAAGACAGCCAGCAACTGCTTCAAATTTGGAGGAATCAATTTTAAATCTGAAATTCAATACTAAGGAATCCTACCTAATATTGGGAAAAGACAGAGATATTTTCAGACATAAAATAACTGAGAAAGCTTATTTCCCCTGTACTTTAATATGTATCTAATATGCTTAGCCTACATTAAAGAAATAGTGTGATTAAGCAGCTAGACACCCTTAAAATATGCTGTCCTTCTCATGTTTAAAAAAAAAAAAAGAGAGAGAGAAGATCCAAGATGGACAAATAGGAACAGCTCTGGATTGCAGTTCCCATTGAAAACACATAGGGTGGGTGATCACTGTGTTTCCAAACGAATGTTTACTGCCCACAGACCAGGAGATTCCCAGGCAGAAAAGTGCCACAAGTCTCCAGCGGAGCTGTTTTCAGCCAGTGCAGCAGGTCTCCACACAAAAACTCACGCAAATCCAGGTACCATTTCAACTGGCGACTGGAACACCTAAGAAACAGTGTCGCCCATTCAACTGAAAAAAGGGGGCTGAAACAGGGAGCCAGGTGATCTGGCTCAGCTGGTCCCACCCCCCACAAAGACCAGCAATCTGAAACGTTCTGGATTGAGAGTTTCACAGCAAGCACAGCTGAACCAGAGATGGTCCAGCTCTGTGGGTGGAAGGGCATCTGCCACTACCAAGGCAGTCCACCACTACTGAGGCAGTCTACCATTACTAAGGCAATTCACCATTACCGAGGCAGTCCACATTACAGAGACAGTCTGCCATTACTGAGGTAGACTGCCATTACCAAGGCAGTTCTAACTATATCCCTACAAACAGAACTGCAAAGAAGTTCACACAGCAGCTGGGCAGAGATGATGGCAGCTCAGCAATGCCTCTACTGGCAGACTGTGACTAGGCAACCTCCTAGCTGGGCAGGGCATCTCTGAAAAAAGGCAGCAGAATGACAGGAACTTATAAATAAAGCCCCACTTTCCCAGGACAGAGCACCTGGGAAAAAAAGGTGGTTATGAGTTCCACTACAGGAGACTTAAATGTACCTGCCCAGTAGCTCTGAACAGAACAACGGAGCTCACAGCTCAGCACTTGAGCTCCTATAAGGGACAAACTGTCTCCTCAAGCAGCTCCCCAACCCCCATAAAACAAAAGAGACACCTCAAAAAGGAGAGCTTAGGCTGACATCTGGCAGGTATCCTTCTAGGACAAAGATAACAAAAGAAGCAACTGACAGCAACCCTTACTGTTCTGCACAGCTGCAGGTCATCCCCAGACAACCAGGGTCTGGAGTAGACCACCAGCAGTCCTGCAGCAGGGGTCCTGACTGTTAGAAGGAAAACTAAGAAACAAAGAAATAACCTCATCAGCAGCAAAAAGGATGTCCATTCAGAGACCCCATCTGAAAGTCACCAACCACAAAGACAACAGGTAGATAAATCCACAAAGATGGGAAGGACCCAGTGCAAAAAGGATGAAAATACACAAAACCAGAACGCCTCTCCTCTGCCAAGGGATCACAACTCCTCACCAGCAAGGTAGCAAGGCTGGATGGAGAATGAGTCTGATGAATTGACAGAAACAGACTTCAGAAGGTGGATAATAACAAATTTCTCTGAGCTAAAAGATCATGTTCTAAGCCAATGCAAAGAAACTAAGAACCTTGAAAAAAGGTTTGATGAAATGCTAATGATAATAAACAGCTTAGAGAGGAATATAAATGAATTGATGGAGCAGAAAAACACAACATGAGAATGTCATGAGCATACCCAACTTTCAATAGCTGAATCAACCAAGCAGAAGAAAGGATATCAGAGATTGAAGATCAACTGAATGAAATAAAATGAGAAGGCAAGAATAGAGAAAAAAAAGATTTAAAATAAATGAACAAAGCCTCCAAGAAATATGGGATTATGTGAAAGCACCTAATTTATGTTTGATAGGTGTACCTGAATGTGACAGAGAGAATGAATCCAAGCTGGGAAACACTCTTCAGGATATTATCCAGGAGAACTTCCCCAACCTAGCAAGGCAGGCTAACATTCAAGTCCAGGAAATACAGAGAACACCACAAATAATTCCTCAAGAAGAGCAACCAAAGTCATATAATTCACAACCCAGATTCACCAGGGTTGAAATGAAGGAAAAAATGCTAAGTCCAGCCAGAGAGAAAGGTCAGGTTACCCACAAAGGGAAGCCCAACAGACTCACAGCAGATCACTCCACAGAAACCCTACAAGCCAGAAGAGAGTGGGGGCCAATATTCAACAGCCCTAAAGAAAAGAACTTTCAACCTAGAATTTCTTATCCAGCCAAACTAAGCTTCATAAGCAAAGGAGAAATAAAATCCTTTATGAACAAGCAATTGCTCAGAGATTTCATCACCACCAAACCTGCTTTACAAGAGCTCCTGAAAGAAGTACTAAACATAGAAAGGAAAAACAAGTATCAGCCACTCCAAAATCGTATCAAATGGTAAAGAGCATCAATGCAATGAAGGAACTGAGTCAATTAATGGGCTAAACAATCAGCTAGCATCAAAATGGCAGGATTAAATTCACACATAATAATATTAACCTTAAATGTAAATGTGCTAAATGCCCCAATCAAAAGACACAGACTGGCAAATTGGATAAAAAGTCAAAACCTATAGGTGTGCTCTATCGAGGAAACCCATCTCACATGCAAGGATACGTATAGGCTCAAAATAAAGAGATGGAGGAAGATCTACCAAGCAAATGGAGAGCAAAAAAAAAGCAGGAATTGCAATCCTAATCGATGATAAAATAGACTTTAAACCAACAAAGATCCAAAGGGACAAAGAAGGGCATTACATAATGCTAAAAGGATCAATGCAACAAAAAGAGCTAACGATCCTAAATATATACACACACAATACAGAAGCACCCAGATACATAAAGCAAGCTCTTAATGACCTACAGAGAGACTTAGACTCCCAAACAATAATAGTGGGAGACTTTAACACTCCACTGTCAATATTAGACAGATCAACGAGACAGAAAAATAACAAGGATATCCAGGACTTGAACTCAGACCTGGACCAAGCAGACCTAATAGACATTTACAGAACTCTCCACCCCAAATCCACAGAATATACATTCTTCTCAGCACCACATCACACCTACGGTAAAATTGACCGCATAATTGGAAGTAAATCACTCTTGAGCAAATGCAAAAGAACGGAAATCATAACAAACAGTCTCTCAGACCACAGTGCAATCAAATTAGAACTCAGAATTCAGAAACTAACTCAGAACTGCACAACTTCATGGAAACTGAACAACTGGCTCTTGAATGTTGACTGGGTAAACAATGAAATGAAGGCAGAAATAAACAACATACCCGAATATCTGGGACACATTTAAAGGGGTGTCTAGAGGAAAATTTATAGCACTAAATGCCCACATGAGAAGCAAGGAACGATCTAAAATCGATACCCTATCATCAAAATTGAAAGAGCTAGAGGAGCAAGATCAAAAAAACTCAAAAGCTAGCAAGAGACAAGAAATAACTAAGATCAGAGCAGAACTGAAGGAGATAGAGACCAAAAAAACCTTCAAGAAAATCAATAAATCCAGGAGCTGGTTTTTTGAAAAGATCACAAAATAGACACACCAATAGCCAGATTAATAAAATAGAAAACAGGGAATAATCAAATAGATGCAATAAAAAACAATAAAGGGGATATCACCACAGATTCCATAGAAATACAAACCACCATCAGAGATTACTACAAACAACTCTGTGCATATAAACCAGTAAACCTGGAAGAAATGGATAAATTCCTGGACACTTACACCCTTCCAAGCCTAAACCAGGAAGAAGTTGAAATCCTGAATAGACCAATAAAAAGGGCTTGAAGTTGAGGCAGCAATTAATAGCTTACCAACCAAAAAGCCCAGGTCCAGATGGGTTCACAGCTGAATTCTACCAGACATACAAAGAGGAGCTAGTACCACTCCTTCTGAAACTATTCCAAACAATCCAAAAAGAGGGAATCCTCCCCAAATCTTTTTATGAGACAAACATCATCCTGATACCAAAACCCGGCAGAGACTCAAGAAGAAAAGAAAACTTCTGGCCAATATCCATGATGAACATAGAAGCATAAATCTTCAATAAAATACTGGCAAACCAATTGCAACAGCACATCAAAAGGCTTATCCATCACGATCAAGTAGGCTTCATCTTGGGGATGCAAGGCTGGTTCAACATACACAAGTCTATAAACGTAATTCACCAAATAACAGAACCAAAGACAAAAACCACATGATTATCTCAATAGATGCAGAGAAGGCCTTCGACAAAATTCAACAGCCCTTTATGCTAAAAACTCTCAAAAAACTAGGTATTGACAGAACATATCTAAAAATAATAAAAAATATTTACAACTAACCCACAATCAATATCACTGAATAGGCAAAAACTGGAAGCATTCTCTTTGAAATCTGGCACTAGACAAGAATGCCCTCTCTCACCACTCCTATTCAATATATTATTGGAAGTTCTAGCCAGAGCAATCAAGGAAGAAAAGGAAATAAAGGGTATTCAATTAGGAAAGGAGGAAGTCAAATTGTCTCTATTTGCAGATGACATGATTGTATATTTAGAAGACCCTACTATCTCTTCCCAAAATCTCCTGAAACTGATAAGCAACTTCAGCAAAATCTCAGGATACAAAATCAATGGCAAAAATCCCAAGCTTTCCTATACATCAATAATATATTTAAAGAGAGTGAAATCAAGAACAAACTGCCATTCACAATTGCTACAAAGAGAATTAAATGCCTAGGAATACAACTAACAAAGAATGTAAAGGACCTCTTCAAGGAGAACTACAAACCACTGCTCAAGGAAATAAGAGAGGACACAAACAGATGGAGAAACATTCCATGCTCATGGTTAGGAAGAATCAATATCGTGAAAATGGCCATACTGCCCAAAGTAATTTACAAACTCAATGCTATTCCCATCAAGCTACCAATAACCTTCTTCACAGAACTAGAAAAAACCATCTTAAACTTCATATGGAACCAAAAGAGAGCCTGCATAGCCAAGTCAATTCTAAGCAGAAAGAACAAAGCTGGAGGCATCACACTACCTGACTTCAAACCATACTACAAGGCTACAGTAATCAAAAGAGCATGGTACTGGCACCAAAACAGAGATATAGACCAATGGAGCAGAACAGAGGCCTCAGGGGCTATGCCACACATCTACAACCATCCGATCTTTGACAAACCTCACAAAAACAAGCAATGGGGAAAGGATTCCCTGTTTAATAAATGGTGTTGGGAAAACTGGCTAGCCATGTGCAGAAAGCAAAAACTGGAGCCCTTCCTGACACCTTACACTAAAATTAGCTCTAGATGGATTAAAGACTTAAACATAAGACCTAACACCATAAAAACCTTAGAAAAAAACCTAGACAAAATCATTCAGGTCGTAGGCATAGTCAAGGACTTTATGACTAAAACAGCAAAAGCATTGGTAACAAAAGCCAAAATAGACAAATGGGATCCAATTAAACTCCAGAGCTTCTGCACAGCAAAACAATCATTAGAGTGAACCAGCAACCAACAGAATGGGAAAAAAATTTGCAATCTACCCATCTGACAAAGGAGTTATATCCAAAATCTACAAAGAACTAAAACAGATTTACAAGAAAAAAAACAAACCCATTCAAAAGTGGGCAAAGGATATCAACAGACACTTTTCAAAAGAAGATATATATGAGGCCAACAAACATATGAAAAAATGCTCATCATCACTGGTCTTTAGAGAAATGCAAATCAAAACTACATTGAGATACCATCTCACACCAGTTAGAATGGTGATCATTAAAAAATCTGGAGACAACAGATCCTGGAGAGAATGTGGAAAAATAGGAACACTTTTACATTGTTGGTAGGAGTGTAAACTAGTTCAACCATTGTGGAAGACAGCGTGTTGATTCCTCAAGGACCTAGAAATAGAAATTCCATTTGACCCAGCAATCCCATTACTGGGTATATATCCAAAGGATTATAAATCGTTCTACTATAAGGACACATGCACATGTATGTTCACTGCAGCACTGTTTACAATAGCAAAGACTTGGAACCAACCCAAATGCCCATTGATGATACACTGAACAGGGAAAATGTGGCACATATACACCATGGAATACTATGCGGCCATAAAAAATGATGAGTTCGTGTCCTTTGTAGGGAGGTGGATGAACCTGGAAACCATCATTCTCAGCAAACTGACACAGGAACAGAGAATCAAGCACCGTGTGTTCTCACTCACAGGCAGGTGTTGAATAATGAGAACACATGGATACAGGGAGGGGAGCATCACACACTGAGGCCTGTTGCGGGGGGACTAGGGGAGGGACAGTGGAAGGTAGGGAGTTGGGGAGGGATAACATGGGGAGAAATGCCAGATATAGGTGAGGGGGATGGAGGCAGCAAATCACATTGCCATGTATGTACCTATGCAACAATACTGCATGTTCTTTACATGTACCCCAGAACCTAAAATGCAATTTTATACATATATATATATATATATATTTGCATATATATATTTGCATATATATATGCAATTTTATATCTTAGCATTTTATATATATATATATATATGTAGACATAAAATGCTAAGCTTACAGCTACATTTACAGCTTATGCAATTATAAAATAAAATTACCAAACTAAAAAAGAAAAGAAAAGAAAAAGAATTAGAAATAACAGGAGAAACAAACAGATATAGAAATGTTTGTTGACCAAAAAACAGTGGCATGATTTTGACAAAAGGATAGGATTTTTTAAAATTAAAATCCACTTGGGTTTTATACTTAGAATGGTTTCTTTTTTTGAACAACACAAACTTTGCCACATTAAGATTTGATCTTCTCTATAGGTTCAATCATACAATATGGTACTGCAGAGAATATTTATATAATCATAACATTATAAAAATTATTTATTGATTTTCCATTTTCAGAATCAACCTATAAAAGAGAGAAGATACAAATAGAATTGCCAGACAGAATATAAATCTGACATATCCTGACAATATAAAAGTAATAACACAGCTGATGATAGTTGGGGGTTGGTTATAGGGGAACTGGAAAGAAGAATGGAAGTGCTAATTTCCTCTTATTATAGTGGGGAGAGAGGATTTGTCTAATGTTTGACAGACATAAAGAAATAGGACTTATGTAAATAATTTAAAGTTACAAAAGTAATCAATAAAAAATCTGAAATATAATAGCCCAAATGGGTATGGGTGAGGGTAAAGAAAAATATGTGTAAGCAGGTGACATTCACCAATTTTTATGGCATGAAGTCAACTGACACTAACCATAAAAACACTTGATGTTTAAAGTTGATAAATCCTCTCAATGAATGTTGGCAGCTACTTTGCATAAAAATTAATCTTAAAACACATTTTAGTGGCTTCCTCTGGGAAGTGAGGTTAAGTCTGTAGGGCAACAGTCTTTTCATTTTTATTTTATTCACATTCATACTACCTGAATTTTTACTTCAACGTTCATATACATTTTTAGAATTTAAAAAGAAACATGCTTCTTGTATAGGTGGGATGCTTCATAAATTCTAATCAAGATATTTATGTATTATTATTAATTATAACAGTAATACTGAATAACGGCTACATTTTACTGAGGGCTTTTTATGTGCTTAAGTCTTATTGAGCTCTCCGAATGAACTGTCACAACGATTATAATGTAGATACTTTCTCTCCTACATTTTATGCATGAGGACATTGAGACTTCAAGATTAAGTAATTTCCTGAGGTAACACAGCTAGTAAGAAGCAGGGACACTAAGGCCCAAACCTAGGTCTGTCTGACACCAAAGGTCAAGTTCACAATCGCCAAACTCTACTGCCTGTTCCTATCCTGTGATTCTGAACCTGCATTATGAAGACTTTTATCTCCATCGACTATGTCAGCTCTGACAGATCTTTATGTGAATTCACAGGTAGCTCTTTTGACCAAAGACAATTTCTAAGACAGATCATATATATTTATATACATATCAGTTGCACTAAATACTAGAAGACAACTAAACAATGGCCTCTAATTCAGAGAGGAGGCTGGCTGTGGTGGCCCACATGTGTAATCCCAGCACTTTAGGAGGCCAAGGTGTGCAGACCATGTGAGCTCAGGAGCTTGAGATCAGCCTGGCCAATGTGGCAAAACCCCATCTCTACTTAAAATACAAAGATTAGCCAGGCATTGTGACATGCACCTGTAATCCCAGCTACTCGGGAGGCTGAGGCAGGAGAAGTGCTTGAATCCAGGAGGCAGAGACTGCAGTGAGCGGAGATTGCACCACTGCACTGCAGCCTGGGCGACAGAGCAGGACTCCATCTCAATATATACATATATACATATACATCTCAATATATACATATATGTATATGTATATATGAGAGGAAATTAACACTAAAATTCAATACCCAGGGACCCTACTGAATGCAAGTATGAAAAAAAGAGATTTTTTTTTGGTAGGGGCTTGGAAGAATCTGGAAACATCATTCTCAGCAAACTGACACAATAACAGAAAGCCAAACACCGGATGTTCTCACTCATAGATGGGTGTTGAACAATGAGAACACGTGGACTCAGGGAGAGGAATATCATACACTGGGGGCAGTTAGGGGGGTAAGGGAGAGACAGTGGAGGGTGGGGAGGGAGGAGAGGGTGGGAAAGGATAACATGGGAAGAAATACCAGATATAGTATGCACCTAAAGTAAAATAAATAAATTTACAACATTAAAAAAGAGATGTTTTCAGACCTAAAAGGACTGAGAACATTTATTTCCTTTGTACTCTTTCACAAAAAAAAAAAAAAAAAAAAAAGCTGCATTAAGTTTACCCCAGAAAATGGGGAAAATGGGGCTCTCCGCACAATTGTCTCTCAAATTGAAAAATATATCTGTCATTCCTCTTTTAGGAAGTTCACATTTAGGAAAACAAAGAAAATTAGCATTCATTTCTTCATGTAGCAAGTTACTAAGTGTCTACTTTTGGCAAACATGAATGGATTCTGGTAATTCTTTCATTCAGCAAGTGTTTAGAGAATACAACTGAATCACATTGCTTGGACTGAGGATAACAAGGGTATCACAGACCCTGCCTTTCAGGAGCTCACCATAAGCTGAGTGGTTTGAGGGGTTCTTTAAACCCCAATCTCAACTAACCCCTATACCTACCCTCTCTATCATTACTTTGATTTTTCATCATTATTTTAGCACTGGGAAAACAAAACTTCAAGCCTGTACACACCCCTCCCCTTGAAATGGATTGCTGTCCCAAGCCCATCCTATATACAAATTTAGAAACTATCATTAGAGCTCAGAGTCTACTGGGGATGGAAAAGCAATTAAGCAAAATTATATAATTCATTATACATGAATGGGCAGTGAAGTCAAGAGTTCTATCAGATTATTTATGTTATTGTTATAGCAAGTGGAAGAACAAGAACTGTGGGCCAACCCATGCAATACAGTTTCAAAGTAAAGGGTAAGAAGCATCAGTCACATTTCTTGTCTTCAATATACTTTGATAAGTAATGAACTGTATTTTTACACTTCAGAAGTATTTAAAATTTCCACATTTCTCATAGGGGTATATATACCAAAATGTCTTTTGGAAATATGTATTTCTATTTACCAACTTCAAACAAGCCTCAGGATAGTACATATTATTAAAATAAGACCAAATACATCATTGTTTCTGAAACCTTTTCATAAACTCCATGGCCAGATATTTTGCAGAAGGCTTTGCAGCTTAAAATAGAAATTTTCTTCTAAAGATAACTAAAGAAAGATTTTGAGATGAACAAGGTTAACTGTTCTTTTGTGGGTCATAGTACTGATGTGCTTCAGCCTCAGAGCACAGCTGAACTTTTAAAAATCACTGACTGAATAAGTTCCCATTTCTTTCTTTCCATCAATGTCTTTAAGCTGAGCTCATTTGAGAACATTAACTTGTAGGCCCATATATGACCAATTCATTTGATGGATCTTCCTAATTGCTTCATACTAAATATTTGTTTTGTTAGAGATGAGAAAAAATGAAGTTACTCAAAATAGAAGAGATGCTACTAACCCAAAATCCAGTTATCTCTTTCCCCTTGCTAAGAGTGCCTGTGCTATTTGGATGTCCCCTCTCTTCTATATATTCTGGTGCTCAGGACGGTGGGGGAGACACTTCTCATGCCCTAATTTCCTGTTCCTATTGCCAAATATTTGTGATTCCCAGAGCTGTGGCAGCCATCTTGCAACCATGTGGGGAAACTAAGTCAACAGGTCTAGGATGGCAAAACAGAAAGATGCAAAGAATTTAGGGGTCTGCTAATAATGAGCAACTGAATCAACCAATCTGGGGCTGTTCCACATTCTGACTTTCTGTTGTGTGTGATAATAAATGTTCCTCATTTCTTAAGTTATTTTGAGTCAGGCTTTTCTGTCACCAAGCTAAATTCATCCAATCTGGTACATATAGATTAGTTATCTCTGTTACCCCTTTCTTCTTCCACCCAGCCAACATTTTAAACATTCTGAAAATAATTTTATTGTTACTGATTATTTTTTATAGGTAGACATTAGCTTTCTTCAGTGGTAAATGTAAATTTATCTTCATGTTTTCTAGTTTACCTTGGGAAGCTGCTATAAGAAAGTGTCCTTATGAAAGATATGTGGTTACTATACCTATAAGGAAAAAATTACGTTTTTAAGGCCATAGAATAATCAGTATGAGACTATAGTGTTTTTTGATAGCCAAACATGTTCATTTTAACCAAAGATACTTTCCCCTATTTAAAACAAAGAGGAAGAAAAAAATGAGTTATAGGTGGAAGGTTTCTAATTCTTAACTCAATTTTTTTTCATAAACTTTCATTACAGCAACTCCTTGAAGCCTGACTATTTGGCTTTCACAGTTTAATTTCTTAGCTTTGACTTAACATTATTCCCTTAATCTCACTAATCCCCTAAGGAAGATGAACATAATGGTGAACTTCATACAAAAATATTCTATTAAATTTTGAAATGACCAAATTGTATACATAAAAATAAATAGGAATGACATTGAATTTATGCCAAAATTTCTGTATTTTAAGCCATCTTTTCATCAATACCACTTCCAAATGTCTCCCTGTGTGAACTTTATCAAGACAAGTGTCAGAATTAATAAAATCAACTAGAGTAATTGAAAGGCCTGTGTTAATTACAAATCATAACACAAGTCAAGGTTAATTACAATTAGACTTTAAATGTTTTGCTTGAGGATGCTAGGCTTATTTAGTCTGGATCACATTAAAATAAAAATGAAATGCCTATGTATGAAATATAGAACAGAATACTACAGCTGCAGGGGGTTTAGGGGTGCCATCAACCACCACTATTTAAACATTACATATTCACCTCAAAATTAACAAAAATAAGCAGTTTGAGTATAAATTATTCTAAGGACTTTTCACTCTTAAATTGAAAAGTAAAGGCTGTAATCTCTTAAGCACCCCTGGCAATATCTATTTTTTAAAATTCTAACTGGGAAAAAGCTAAGATGTCAACATTCATTTCTAGGGTTTAGAGCCAATTTTGTCCTACAAGTGCCTTACTCATTTCTTTTGTCCCTGTGTTATGCTCTAAGGAGAGTTCTCTAGAGCAAAACTTTAAGCTTAAATCAGAAACACATTATTCAGAACCCACCCTCTCATGTTTTTAGTGTTTTTCTAACTCCTTGTAATAAAGAATTGAGGAGATGAGATTAGGATTTTTAGGGATAACTATGAAGGTCTGATTAAAAGCAGCTCACACAGGGTAGAAAATGGGCATGAGATCTCTAAAGTACAAGGTTAGCAGACGGCCTAATACGAAACTGAATGGAACTATTCCTTAAGTTAAAAAAGAAACTCTTTTCTTTAAGGACAATTTGAATGGATTTTTATAACTGTACTTTAGCTATGCAAAATGTAAACATCTGGAAGGACCAGATAGAGGGTACATAAGCAGTAATCAAAACCAGAAAAAGGCCAGGACCATATAGATTCACAGCCAAATTCTACCAGATGTATAAGGAAGAGCTGGTACCATTCCTATTGAAACTATTTCAAAAACCTGAGGAGGAAGCACTCCTTCCTAACTCATTCTATGAGGCCAGTATCATCCTGATACCAAAATCTGGTTCAGACATAACAAAACAAGCAAGCTCAGGCCAATATCCTTGATGCACATCAATGCAAAAATTCTCAACAAAATAACAAACTGACTGGGCATAGTAGCTCACACCTATAATCCCAGCACTTTGGGAGAATGAGGCAGGAGGATTACTTGAGCTCAGGATTTTGAGACCTGTCTGGGCAACATGGCTAAACCCCATCTCTACAAAAAATAGAAAAATTAGCCAGGTGTGATGGTATGTGCCTGTAGTACCATCTACTCAGGAGGCTGAGATAGGAAGATTGCCTGAGGCTGGGGTGAGCCATGATCACACCACTGCACTCCAGCCTGGATGACAGAGTGAGACCTTATCCCCAAAAAACAAAACAATAACTACTACTAGTACTAGCAAACTGAGTTCAGCAGAACAGCTGCTTTGCCAGAATGTGACTGGACTGCTTCTTTAATCAGGACCCAGGTTCATTTCTCCTCACTGGGCAAGACCTCCCAGCCCAGGCCTCCAGCCACTGCCCCACCTGTATTCTATGGACAGAGCTCTGATCACTCCCTGGGACACAGTGCGGGAGGAGTAGCAGGCCGCCACCTTGGTTTTTTGGAGGATTCAGCCTTTCCAGTCTGCAGGCTTTGGAGAGTCCAAGCCAACAGAGGCAGAGGCAGTTCCCCAGCATGACACAGCTGTTTTGTTAAGGCATGGCCAGACTGCTTCTTTGAGTGGAACTCCCAGCTCCTCCCAGTCAGGGCCTCCAGCCACCTCCACCCACATTCTATGGCTGACAGAGGTCTAATTTCTCCCTGGGATGGAGTGCCGGGAAGCAGGATAGGCCACTACTATAGCTGTTTGAGCATCTCAGCCAGTTCAGACTGGGAGCCTTGGAGAACCCAAACTGATCAGGGCCTGAATGGACCCCCAAAACAGCACAGTTGCTCTATCAAAAAGCAGCCAGACTGCGTCTTTGGGCAGGTCCCCAATCCAGTTCCTCTTGACTGGGTGAGACCTCCCAACAAGGGTCTCCAGATACTTCCCACAGGTGTGTGTGGGCCAGCAACAGGTCAGTACCACCCTGGGACAGAACTTCCAGAAGAAGGAGCAGGCTGCCATCTTTGCTATCTCATAGCCTTCGTTGGTGATACCTCCAGGTATGGGAAAAACCAAGGCAACTACAGTCTGGAGCAGACCCACAGCAAACAATAGCAGTCCTACAGAAGAGTGGCCAGACTATTAAAAGAAAAGCAAACAAACAGAAGACAACAACAACAACAACACACACACACACACACACAAACTCCATCCAAAAGTCAACAACCTCAAAGATCAAAACTAGTTGATAAGGCTACAAAGATGAGAAAGAATCAATACCAAAACCTGAAAACTCAAAAAGCCAGAGTGACCCTTTTCCCCCAAATGACCACAATACCTCTCCAGCAAGGGCTCAGAATTAGGCTGAAATGACAGAAGTAGGCTTCAGAATGTGGATAAAAATGAACTTTGCTGGGATTATATCCCCCTTCTACTATTGCAGCTGGTGTTGTCTTAAAAGTACCAACTCCTAGCTGGAGGTCAACAAACTCAGGCCATCACAGCAACTCATAATAGAACAACCCTGCTCCAAAGGGGAAACCAATAGCTAATTGAAATCAAGATGGAAATTTTAAAATTCCTTGAATGATAGTAGTGACGCAACCTACCAAAACCACTGGGATACAGTAAAAGCAATACTAAAAGGAAAGTTCATAGTATTAAATGCCTTCATCAAAAAGTCTTAAAGAGCCCACAGACAATCTAAGCTTCAACCTCAAAGAACTAGAGAAAAAAGAACAAATAAAATCCAAACCCAACAGAAGAAAATAAATAATAACCAAGGCCAGAGCAGAACTAAATGAAATTGAAATTTATATATATATATATATATATATATGAGAAATGAAACAAAAAGCTAGTTATTTGAAAAGATAAATTGACAGACCATTAGCAAGATTAACAAAAAAAAGCAGAGAAAATGTCCAAGTAACCTCAATTAGAAATGAAACAGGAGATATTACAACCAACAACACAGAGACACAAAAGATCATTCAAAGCTACTACAAATACCTTTATGTGCACAAGCTAGAAAACTTAGAGGAGATGGATAAATTCATGGAAATATACAACCCTTCTAGATTAAATTAGGAAGAAATAGAAACCCTGAACAGACCAATAACAAGTAGCATGATTGACACAGTAATTTTAAAATTGCCAACAAATAAAAGTCCAGGACCAGATGGATTCAAAGCTGAATTCTACCAGGCATTCAAAGAAGAATTGGTTCCAATCCTACTGAAACTATTCTAAAACATAGAAAAATAGGAAATTCTCCCTAAATCATTCTATGAAGCGTGTATTATCATAATATCAAAACCAAGAAAAAATATAACAACAAAAAGAAAATCATAGGCCAATTTTCCTGATGAACATAGAGGCAAAAACCCTCAGCAAAATACTAGCTAACCAAATCCAAAATCATATCAAAAAGATAATACACCATGATAAAGTGGATTTCATATCAGGGATTCAGGGTTGGTTTAATATATGCAAGTCAATAAATGTGACACATCACATAAACAGAATTAAAAACAAAAGTTATATTATCATCTTAATAGATGCAGAAAAAGCATTCGACAAAATCCAGCATCTTTGTAATTAAAACCCTCAGCAAAACTGGCATAGAAGGGACATACCTTGAGGTAATAAAAGCCATCTACAACAAACTCACAGCCAACATTATACTGAATGGGGAAAAGTTGAAAGCATTCCCCCTGAGAACTGGAACAAGATAAGGATGCCCACTTTCATCACTTCTATTCAACATAGTACTGGATGTCCTAGCCAGAGCAATAAGACAAGGGAAAAAAAAAAAAAAGGGCATCCAAATCAGTAAAGAGGAAGTCAAACTGTCACTGCTCACTGATAATGATTGTATACCTAGAAAACTCTAAGGACTCATCCAAAAAGCTTGTAGGTCTGAAAAATAAATTCAGTAAAGTTTAAGGATACAAAATTAATGTACACAAATCAGTAGCACTGCTATACTCTAACAGTGGCCAAGCTGAGAATCAAATCAAGAACTCAACCTGTTTTATAACAGCTGCAAAAAATAATAAAATACTTAGGAATATATCTAACCAAGGAGGTGAAAGAACTCTATAAGAACTACAAAACATTGCTGAAAGAAATCATAGAAGATACAAACAAATGGAAATACAGCCCACGCTCATGCTCATGGGTGGGTAGAATCAGTTGTGAAAATGACCATATTGCCAAAAGCAATCTATAATTTCAATGCAATTCCCATCAAAATACCATCATCATTCTTCACAGAACTAGAAAAAACAATCATAAAATTCATATAGTACAAAAAAAAAGAATCCACATAGCCAAAACAGGATTGAGAAAAAAGTAAAAATCTGGAGGCATTATATTATCAGCCTTCAAACTATACTACAAGGATATAGTGATCAAAACAGCATGGTGCTGCTATTTAAAAAGGTATGTAGACCAATGGAACAGATTAGAGAACACAGAAATAGAGCCAACTACAGCGAACTGATCTTTGACAAAGCAAATAGAAAATACAAAGTGGGGAAAGGATACCCTATTCAACAAATGGTGCTGGGATAATTGGCAAGCCACATACAGAAGAATGAAATTGGAGTCTCATCTCTAACCTTATAAAAACAACAACTCAAGATGGATCAAAAACTTACATCTAAGATCTGAAATTATAAAAAATTCTAGAAGATAACATCAGAAAAACTCTCATAATAAGACATTGACTTAGGCAAACAGTTTATGACCAAGAACCCAAAAGCAAATGCAACAAAAATCAAGATAAATATTAATAGATGGAACTTAATTAATCTAAAAATCTTCTACACAACAAAAGAAATAATCAGCAGAATAAACAGACAACATAAACAGTGGGAGAAAATATTCACAAACTATGCATCCAAACAAGGACTAAGGCATGAGACATGAATAGACAATTCTCAAAAGAAGATATACAAATGGACAACAAACATATGAAAAAGTACTCAACATCACTAATTATCAGGGAAATGCAAATCAAAACCACAATGTGATACCACCTTACTCTTGCAAGAGTGGCCATAATTAGAAAATCAAAAAATAATAGTTGTTGGTGTAGATGTGGTGAAAACAGAAAACTTTTACACTGCTGGTGGGAATGTAAACTAGCACAACCACCATAGAAAACAGTATGGAGATTCCTTAAAGAATTAAAAGTAGAACTACCATTTGATCCAGCAATCCCACTACTGGGCATCTACCCAGAGGAAAAGAAATCATTATATGAAAAAGACACTTTGACGTGCATATTTATAGCAGCACAATTTGCAACTGCAAAAATATGGAGCCAGCTTTGATGCCCATCTGCCAAGGAGTGGATAAAGAATGTGGCATATATATGCCATAGAATACTACTCAGCCATAAAGAGGAATGAAATAATGGGATTAGCAGCAACCTGGATGGAGGTAGGACCATTATTCTAAGTGAAGTAACTCCAGAATGGAAAACCAAATATCCTAAGTTCTCACTTACAAGTGGGAGCTAAGCTATGAGAATGCAAAGGCATAAGAATAATATAACAGACTCTGGGGACTCAGGGATAAGTGTGGGAGGGAGGTGAGAGATAAGACTACACATAAGTGCAGTGTACCATCCTCAGGTGATAGGCACACCAAAATCTCAAAAATAACCACTAAAGAACTTATTCGTGTAAAATAAACACCACCTGTTCCCAAAAAACTATTGAAACAACAAAATAAAAAAAATTTAAACAGACACAGAATAGCAAGCTGGATAAAGAGCCAAGGCCTGTTGGTATGTTGTCTTCAAGAGATCCACCTCACATGCAAAGACACACGTAGGCTCAAAATAAAGAAATGGAGGAAAATTTACCAAGCAAACAGAAAACAGAAAAAAAAGCAAAGGTTGCAATCCTAGTTTCTGACAAAATAGATTTTAAGCCAACAAAGATCAAAAACAACAAAGAAGGGCATTACATAATAATAAAGAGTTCAATTCATTAGGAAGAGCTAACTATCATAAATATGTATGCACCCAACACAGGAACACCCAGATTCATAAAACAAGTGCTTAGAGACCTAAAAAGGGACTTAGACTCCCACACAATAACAGTGGGAGACTTTAACACTCCACTGACAAAATTAGACAGATCATTGAGACAGAAAATTAACGAAGATACTCTGGACCAGAACCGAGTGCTGGATCAAGTGAACTGGATAGATATCTGCAGAACACTACCCAAATTCAACAGAATATGTATTCTTCTCATCATCGAATAGCATTTATTCTAAAATTGATCACATAATCAGAAGTAAAACACTCCTCAGCAAATGCAAAAAGAACTGATATCATAGCAGTTCTCAGACTACAGCAAGCAAATTAGAACTGAAGATTAAGAAATTCACTCAAAACCATACAACCACATAAAAACTGAACAACCTAACATCACAAGTAAAAGAACTAGAGAACCAAGAGCAAACAAACCCCAAAACTAACAGAAGACAAGAAATAACCAAAATCAGAGCTAAACTGAAAGGTAGGGACATGAAGAACCCATCAAAAAAATCAACAAATCCAGCAGCTGGTTTTTTGAAAAAAAATATAATAAAATAGATAGACTGCTAGCTAGACTAATATAGAAGAAGAAAGAGAAGATACAAACAAACACAATCAGAAATGTTAAGGGGGATATCATCACTGACCCCATAGAAATACATACAACCAACAGAGAATACTAAAAGCAATTCTATGTACGTAAAGTAGAAAATCTAGAAGGAATGGATAAATTCCTAGACACATACACCATCCCAAAACTAAACGCAGAAGAAGTTGAATTCCTCAATAGGCCAACAACAAGTTCTGAAATGAGGCAGTAATAAATACCCTACCAACCAAAAAAAGCCCAGGACCAGAGGAATTCACAGCTGAATTCTGCCACAGGTACAAAGAAAAGGTGCTATCATTCCTACTGAAACTATTCCAAAAAATCAAGGAGGAGAGACTCCTCCTTAACTCATTCCATGAGGCCAGCATCATCCTGATACTGAAACCTGGCAGAGATACAACAAAAAAAGAAAACTTCAGGCCAATATCCTTGATGTACATTAATGCAAAAATAACAAAATACTGGCAAACCAAATCCAGCAGCACATCAAAAAGTTTATCCACCACAATCAAGTAGGCTTCATCCCTGGGATGCAACTCTGATTCAACATATGCAAACCAATAAACATGATTCATCACATAAACAGAACTAAAAACAAAACAAAAAAAAAACATGATTATCTCAATACATGCAGAAAAGGCCTTTAATAAAATTCAACATCCCTTCATGTTAACAATTCTCAATAAGCTAGGTATTGAAGGAGCATACCTCAAAATAATAAGAGCCATCTGTAACAAACCCATAGCCAATATTATACTGAATGGGCAAAAGCTGGAAGCATTCCCCTTGAAAACTGGCACTTAAAAGGATGCCGTCTCTCACCACTCCTATCTAACACAGTATTGGAAGTTCTGGCCAGGGTAATTAGGCAAGAGGAAGAAATAAAGTTTATTCAAATAGGAAGAAACTAAGTCAAACTATCTTTCTTTACAGATGACATGATGCTATATCTGGAAAACCCCATCAACTAAGCCCAAAAGCTTCTTAAGCTGAAAAGCAACCTTAGCAAAGTCTCAGGGTATAAAATCAATTTGCAAAAATCACAAGCATTGCATTCCTATATACCAACAACAAGCAAACCAAGAGTCCAATTACAATGAACTCCCATTCATGATTGTCACAAAAAGAATAAGATACCTAGGAATTCAGCCAAAAAGGGAAGTGAAGGACCTCTTCAAGGAGAACTACAAACCACTGCTCAAAGAAATCAGAGAGGACACAAACGGAAAAACATTCCATGCTCACGGATAGAAAGAATCAATATCATGAAAATGGCCATAATGCCCAAAGCAATTTATAGATTCAATGCTATTCCCACTAAAGTAGCATTGACATTCTTCACAGAATTATAAAAAACGATTTTAAAATTCATATGTGTTTTTCATTAACGCTAAATGTCAACTTAATAGGATTGAAGGATGCAAAGTATTGTCCCTGGGTGTGTCTGTGAGGGTGCTGCTAAATTAACATTTGAGTCAGTGGACTAGGAGAGGCAGACCCACCCTCAGTCTGGGTGGGCACCATCTAATCAGCTGCCAGTGCAGATGGGATGAAAACAGGCAGAGGAAAATGGAAGAACGAGACTGGCTAAGTCTTCTGGCCTCCATCTTTCTCCATTACAAGATGCTACCTGACCTCAAACATCAGACTCTAAATTCTTCAGCTTTTGGATTCTTGGACCTGCACCAGGGGTTGTCAGGCCTTCAGCCACAGACTGAAGGCTGCACTGTCGGCTTCCCTACTTTGGAGGTTTTGGGACTCAAACTGGCTTCCCTGCTCTTCAGCTTGCAGACAGCTTACTGCAGGACTTCACCTTGTGATCATGTGAGTCAATACCCCTTAATAAACTCCCTTTCATACATATATATATCCTATTAGTCCTATCCCTCTAGAGAATCCTGACTAATACAATATGGAACCAAAAAAGGGTGTGAATAGCCAAGGCAATCCTAAGCAAAAAAAACAAAGCTGGAAACATCATGCTTCCTGACTTCAAACTATACTACAGGGCTACAGTAACCAAAATACCATGGTCTGCAACAAAAACATATAAACCAATTGAACAGAATAGAGAACCCAGAAATATGACTGCACACCTATAACCATCTAATCTTCAACAAACCTGACAAAAACAAGCAAAGGGGAATGGATTCCCTATCTAATAAATGGTGCTGGAAGAACTGGCTAGCCAGTTCATGCAGAAAATTGAAAGTGGACCCCTTCCTTGTAACAAATACAAAATTAACTTAAGATGGATTAAAATCTTAAATATAAAACCCAAAACAATAAAAACCCTAGAGGCAATAACATTCAGGACAGAGGCATGGGCAAAGATTTTATGACAAAGACAACAAAAGCAATTGCAACAAAAGCAAAAATTGACAAAAAGGATCTAATTAAACTAAAGAGCTTCTGCACAGCAAAAGAACCTATCAACATAGTAAACAGACCTACAGAATGGGAGAAAAGCCTACAGAATGGGAGAAAATTTTTGTAATCTCTCCATCTGACAAAGGTCTAATAGCCACCATCTGTAAGGAACTTAAATTTACAAGAAATAAACAAATGACTCCATTAAAAAGTGGGCAAAGAACAAGAACAGACACGTCTCAAAAGAAGACATATATGTAGCCAACAAACATGAAAAAAAGCTCAACATCACTGATCATTAGAGAAATGCAAATCAAAATCACAATGAGATACCATCTCACACCAGTCAGAATGGTTATTATAAAAAGTCAAAACTCAACAGGTGTCAGGAAGGCTATGGAGAAAAAAAAATGATTTTACATGTTGGTGGGAGTGTAAATTAGTTCAATCATTGAGGAAGTCAGTGTGGTGATTCCTCAAAGATTTAGAACTGGAAATACCATTTGACCCAGCAATCCCATTGCTGGGTATATATCCAAAGGAATAAAAATCATTCTATTATAAAGACACATGCATTCATATGTTCATTGCTGTACTATTCACAATAGCAAAGACATGGAATAAACCTAAGTGCCCATTAATATTAGAGTGAATAATAAAAAGGCAGTACATATATACTACATAATACTATGCAGCCATAAAAAGGAATGAGATCATGTCCTTTGCAGAGACATGGATGGAGCTAGAGGCCTTTATCCTTAGCAAATGAATGCAGGAACAGAAAATGAAATACCATGTGCTCGCTCTTATAAGTGGGAGCTGAATGATGAGAATACATGGACACATGGCAATGAAACACATACACTGGGGCCTGTCAGAGGGTTGTGTGTGGGAGGAGAAACAGCATCAGGAAGAATAGCTACTAAATGCTGGGCTTAAACCACCATGGCACACATTTACCTCTGTAACAAACCTCCACATCCTGCACAGGTACCCCTGAACTTAGAAGTTGGACTTAAAAGAGAGAGAGAGAGAAAATTTCTAGCAAAAAAAAAAAAATCATTACTATTTTGGCATGAGAAATTATTCAATTGCCTTAAAAAATTGTATTTTCTCAGCAGGATTATAGTATAGTTAAACAGCTTCTGTGCTGGAGAAAAAAAGGCTTCCACAAGTGGTCAATGGCCTCAATTCTCTTCTTGGTTCTGTGCAGTATTTAAAGATATCAATAAATAGATATATTTTTTATTTTCACATAGCTGAGTTCCACATAAAAGAAATATTTTTAAATCCCATGGATATAGCCTGGGTTTGATTATATGAAATCTTATTTAGCATATTGCTCTTTTACTTGGTAGTTTATCAATTCTTGTCAAATTACTGCATACCATTTTGACATTTGTGATTCCTTAAAAATAAATCACAGGCTGGGAGCAGTGGCTCTTGCCTATAATTCTAACACTTCAGGAGGCCATGGTGGGCAGATCACCTGAGCCTGGGAGTTCAAGACCAGCCTGGCAATATAGTGAGATCCCATCTCTGTGTGGAAAAAAAAAAAAAGCTGGGCACGGTGACATGGGACTGTAGTCCCAGCTTCCCAGGAGGCTGAGGTAGGAGGATCACCACCTGAGCCTGAGAAGCTGAGGCTGCAGTGAGCCATGATTGTGCCACTGTACTTCAGCCTGGGCAACAGAGAGAGATCCTGTCTAAATAAATCAGGCACTCCCAGGCAAGATAGCCAAATAGGAATAGCTCTGGTCTGCAGCTTTCATCAAGACCAAAGCAGAAGGTAGATCACTTTCTGCATTTCCAACTGAGGTACCCAGTTCATCTCATTGGGAATGGTTAGATGATGGGTGCAGCCCATGGAGGGTGAGCAGAGGCAGGGTAGGGCATTGACTCACCTGGGAAGTGCAGGGAGTCAGGAAACTCCCTTCCCTAGCCTAGGGAAACCTTGAGGGACCGTGCCATAAGGGACAGAGCTATCTGGCCCAGATACTATGCTTTTCCCACAGTCTTCTCAACCCACAGACCAGGAGATTCTCTCCTGTGCCTGCACTACCAGGGCCCTGGATTTCAAGAACAAAACTGGATGGCCATTTGGGCAGACACCAAGCTAGCTGTAAGAAGTTTTTTGTTTTTTGGGGGTTTTTTTGGCCTGGAATGCCAGCAAGACAGAACCACTCACTCTAAAAAGAGGGCTGAAGCCAGGGAGCCAAGTGGTCTTGCTCAGTGAATCCCACCCCCACAGAGCGCAGCAAGCTAAGATCCACTGGCTTGAGATTCTCGCTGCCAGCACAGCAGTCTGAAGTTGACCTGGGATGCTCAAGGTTGATGCAGGGAGGAGCATCCACCATTACTGAGACTTGAGTAGACGGCTTTCCCCTCACAGTGTAAACAAAGCCCCCAGGAAGTTCCAACTGGGCATAGCCCACCACAGCTTGGCAAAGCCACTGCAGCCAGACTGCATCTCTAGATTCCTCGTCTCTGGGCAGAACATCTCTAAAGAAAGGCAGCAGCTCCAGTCAGGGGCTTATAGATAAAACTCCCATCCCCCTGGGACAGAGCACCTAGGGAAAGGGCGGCTGTGGGCACAGCTTCAGCAGACTTAAATGTTCCTGCCTACTGACTCTGAAAAGAGCAGCAGATCTCCCAGCACAGTGCTCAGGCTCTGCTAAGGGACAGACTGACTGCTCGGGTGGGTCCCTGACCCTGTGCCTCCTGACTGGGAGACACCTCCCAGCAGGGGTCAACAGACACCTCATATAGGAGAGCTCTGGCTGGCATCTAGCAGGTGCCCCTCTGGGATGAAGCTTCCAGAAAAAAAAGCAGGCAGCAATCTTTGCTGTTCTGCAGCCTCCACTGGTGATACCAAGGCAAACAGGGTGTGGAGTGGACCCCCAGAAAATTCCAGCAGACCTGCAGAAGAGGGTCCTGACTGTTAGAAGGAAAACTAACAAACAGAAACAAATAGCATCAACATCAACAAAAAGGATGACTACACAAAAACTCCATTCAAATGTCACCAACAGCAAAGACCAAAGGTAGACAAATCCACGAAAATGAGGAAAAACCAGCACAAAAAGACTGAAAATTCCAGAAAACAGAATGCCTCTTCTCCCCCGAAGGATCACAACTCCTTGCCAACAAAAGAAGAAAACTGGATGGAGAATAAATTTGACGAATTGACAGAAGTAGGTTTCAGAAGGTGAGTACTACCAAACTCCTCTGAGGTAAAGTAGTGTGTTCTAATGCAATGCAAGGAAGCTAACAACCTTAATAAAATGTTAGAGGAATTGCTAACTAGAATAACAGGTTAGAGAAGAATGTAGATGACATGATGGAGCTGAAAACACAGCACAAGAACTTTCTGAAGCATACACAAGTATCAATAGCCAAATTGATCAAGCAGAAGAACGGATATCAGAGATTGAAGGTCAACTTAATGAAATAAAGTGTCAAGACAAGATTAGAGAAAAAAAAGAATGAAAAGGAACAAACAAAGCCTCCAAGAAATATGGAACTATGTGAAAAGATCAAATCCTACATTTGATTGGTGTACCTGAAAGTGGCAGGAGAATAGAACCAAGTTGGAAAATGCACATCAGGATATCATCCAGGAGAACTTCCCCAACCTAGCAAGACAAACCAACATTCAAATTTAGGAAATACAGAGAACACCACAAAGATACTCCTCGAGAAAAGCCACCCCAAGACACATAATCATCAGGTTCACCAAGGTTGAAATGAAGGAAAAAATGTTAAGGGCAGCCAGACGGAAAGGTTGGGTTACCCACAAAGGGAAGCCCATCAGACTAACAGTGGATCTTTCTGCAGAAACTCTACAAGCCAGAAGAGAGTGGGAGCCAATATTCAACATTCTTAAGTAAAATAATTTTCAAACCAGAATTTCATATCCAGCCATACTAAGCTTCATAAGTGAAGGAGAAATAAAATCATTTAAAGACAAGCAAATGCTGAGGGATTTTGTGTCAACCAGGCCTGCCCAACTAGAGCTCCTCTTTGCTTTCCATTTACCAAGTAAATGGAAAGCGAAAAAAAAAAAAAAAAAAACAGGGGTCGCAATCCTAGTCTCTGATAAAACAGACTTTAAACCAACAAAGAGCAAAACAGACAAAGAAGGGCATTACATAATGGTAAAGGGGTCAATGCAACAAAAAATGCTAACTATTCTAAATATATATGTACCAAATACAAGAGCACCCAGATTCATAAAGCAAGTTCTTAGAGACCTACAAAGAGACTTAGACTCCCACAAAATAATAGTGGGACACTTTAACACCCCACTGTCAATATTAGACAGATCTATGAGACAGAAAATTAACAAGGATATTCAGGACTTGAAATCAGTTCTGAACCAAGCGGACTTAATAGATATCTACAGAGCTCTCCACCTCAAATTCACAGAATATACATTCTTCCCAGCACCACATCATACTTATTCTAAAATCAATCACATAATTGGAAGTAATACACTCCTCAGCAAATGCAAAAGAATGGAAATCATAACAAACAGTCTCTCAGATCACAGTGCAATCAAATTAGAACTCGAGATTAAGAAACTCACTCGAACCCCACAACTACATGGAAATTAAACAACTTGCTCCTGAATGACTACTGGGTAAATAACAAAATTAAGGGAGAAATAAGTAAGTTCTTTGAAATCAGTGAGAACAAAGACACAATGTACCAGAATTTCTGGGACACAGCTCAGCTAAAGCAATGTTTAGAGGGAAATTTACAGCACTAAACGCCCACAGGAGAAAGTAGAAAAGATGTAAAATCAACACCCTAACATCACAATTAAAAGAACTAGAGAAGCAAGAGCAAACAAATTCAAAAGCTAGCAGAATACAATAAATAAGTAAGATCAGAGCGGAACTGAAGGAGATAGAGACATGAAAACCCCTTCAAAAAATCAATGAATCCAGGAGATAGTTTTTTGAAAAGATTAATACATTAGATAGACTGTTAGCCAGACTAATAAAGAAAAAAAAGAGAAGAATCAAATAGACACAATAAAAAATTATAAAGGGGATATCACCACTGATCCCACAGAAATACAAACTACCATCAGAGAATACTGTAAACACCTCTACGCAAATAAACTAGATAATCTAGAAGGAATGGATAAATTCCTAGACACATACACCCTCCCAAAACTAAACACGGAAGAAGTTGAATCCCTGAATAGACCAATAACAAGTTCTGAAGTTGAGGCAGTAATTAATAGCCTACCAACCAAAAAAAAAGCCCAGGACCAGATAGATTCACAGCTGAATTCTATCAGAGGTACAAAGAGGAGATAGTATCATTTCTTCTGAAATTATTCCAAACAGTAGAAAAAGAGAGACTCCTCCCTAACTCATTTTATGAGGCCAGCATCATTCTGTTACCAAAACGTGGCAGAGACACAACAAAAAAAAGAAAATTTCAGGCCAATATCCCTGATGAACATCGATGCAAAAATCCTCAATTAAATACTGGCAAACTGAATCCAGCAGCACATTAAAAAGCTTAACCACCACAATCAAATTGGCTTCATCTCTGGGACACAAGGCTGGTTCAACATACACAAATCAATAAATGTAATCCATCACATAAACAGAACCATGACAAAAACCACATGATTATCTCAATAGATGCAGAAAATTCAACACTCTTCATGCTAAAAACACTCAATAAACTAGATATTTATGGAACATACCTCAAAATAATAAGAGCTATTTGTGACAAACCCACAGCCAATATTATACTGAATGGGCAAAAGCTGGAAGCATTTCCATCGAAAACCAGCACAAGACAAGGATGCCCTCTCTCACCGCTCCTATTCAACAGAGTATTGGAAGTTCTGGCCAGGGCAATCAGGCAAGAGAGTGAAATAGTATTCAAATAGGAAGAGAGGAAATCAAATTCTCTCTGTTTGCAGATGACATGATTGTATATTTAGAAAACCCCACCATCTCAGCCCAAAAATTCCTTAAGCTGATAAGCAACTTCAGCAAAGTCTCAGGATATAAAATCAGTGTGCAAAAATCACAAGCATTCCTATATGCCAGCAATAGACAAACAGAGAGCCAAATCATGAGCTAACTCCCATTTCACAATCACTACAAAGAGAATAAAATACCTAGAAATACAACTTATAAGTGATATGAAGGACCTCTTCAAGGAGAACTACAAACCACTGCTCAAGGAAATGAGAGGACAGAAACAAATGGAAAAACATTCCATGCCCATGGATAGAAAGAATCAATATCATGAAAATGGCCATACTGCCCAAAGTAATTTACAGTATTAATTATATTCAATGCTATCCCCATCAAACTACCATTGAGTTTCTTCACAGAATTAGAAAAAACTACTTTAAATTTCATATGGAACCAAAAAAGAGCTCGTATAGCCAAGACAATCCTAAGCAAAAAGAACAAAGCTGGAGGCATCATGCTACCTGACTTCAAACTATACTACAAGGTGACAGTAACCAAAACAGCATGGCGCTGGTACCACAACAGACATATGGACCTATGTAACAGAACAGAGGCCTCAGAAATAGCACCATACATCTACAACCATCTGATCTTTGACAAACCTGACAAAAACAATTAATGGGGAAAGGATTCCCTATTTAATAAATGGTGTTGGAAAAACTAGCTAGCCATATGCAGGAAACTGAAACTGGACTCCTTCCTTACACCTTATACAAAAATTAACTCAAGATGGATTAAAGATTTAAATGTAAGACCTAAAATTATAAAAACCTTAGAAAACTTAGGCAATACCATTCAGAACATAGCCATGGTGTTTTGGTTCATGACTAAAACACCAAAAGCAATGGCAACAAGAACCAAAATTAACAAATGAGATCTAATTAAACCAAAGAGCTTCTGCACGCACAAGAAACTATCTTCAGAGTAAAACGGGCAACCTACAGAATGGGAGAAAATTTTTGCAATCTATCCATATGACAAAGGGCTAATATCTGGAATCTACAAGGAACTTAAACAAATTTATAAGAAAAAAAAACAAACAGTCTCATCAAAAAGTGGGCAAAGGATATGAACAGACACTTTTCAAAAGAAGACATCTATGCAGCCAACAAACATATGAAAAAAAGCTCATCATTACTCGTCATTAAAGAAATCAAATCAAAACCACAATGAGATGCCATCTCACACCAGTTAGAATGACAATCATTAAAAAGTCAGGAAACAACAGATGCTAGAGAGGATGTGGAGAAATAGGAATGCTTTTACACTGTTGGTGGGAGTATAAATTAGTTCAACCATTGTGGAAGGCAGTATGGCAATTTCTCAAGGATCTACCAGAAATACCATTTGACCCAGCTATCCCATTACTGAGTATATATCCAAAGAATTATAAATCATTCTACTATAAAGACACATAAACACATATGTTTATTGCAGCACTATTCACAATAGCAAAGATTTAGAACCAACTCAAATGCCCATCAATGTTAGGCTGGATGAAGAAAATGTGGCATATACATATATTTTTTTCTTTTTTTTTCTTTTTTTTT